>NW_028254882.1:0-58745 GCF_964263255.1 Lissotriton vulgaris | reverse complement strand
ATCCTCGTTAAAAGTCCAAACCCGTTCCTGCAGCCGATTCTCTAAAGGTCAATCATGAAACCTGAAGCAGGATTTTGGAAGAAAGGCCGAGTTTTCATTTGCTTTAATCCGTTGCAAGTGAACAGACCCACTCCAGAAAGTTCTTGATTTGTGACACTTGTTTGGTGCTTTAAAAAGACAAGCGCTGCTGGGATTTCTCAGAAGAGGCCAACCACACCGCAAGCGGCCAAGAAGAGCACAGAGGGCCATATTATCAAGAAAGGGTGATATATTATCGCCGCTTTTTCGGCCGGTAACTGTCGGTAAAGCGGCGATAATGGGCTTGATAATATGCCCTTGTGAATTCCAATAGAAGGCCAGGTTCTGGTGTTAACTTGGGCTTCTATGGGAATTTACAAGGGCATATTATCAAGCCAATTATCGTCGCGTTAGCGGCAGTTTCCTGCCGATAAAAGCGGCGATAATATATCACCCTTGATAATAATATGGCCCAGAGATCCAAGTCCCAGAGCAGGGTCAGTGCAGCCAAGTTAATGAGCCATGGGACATGAGGCCTTTAACCACCTCTGGCAGTTTGATACTAGGGTTTCTCACCATATAATGTAGTTTTATTTACTCGACACCAATACAACTAAGAAATGAGGGGTATGCAGTCTAAATATCGAGTTTTTTTATCGAATGGAGATAATATCGAGTCTGCAATAATATCGAGGTAAGTAATATCGAGGTAAGTAATATCGATGTTAATAGTGAAAAAAAATATCGAAGGTAGTAATATCGAGTTGTGAATATCGAGTGTGTAAAATATTATTTTTGTTGGTGATTAATTAATATCGAAAGTAAAAATATAGATTGATAGAATATCGATTGTAAAAATATAGAATGTTTGAATATTGAAAGAAAAAATATCGAGTATCAAAATATCGAATGTAAAAATATAGAAAATTAAAGTATCGAAATTATAAATATAGATAGTAAGAATATTTATATTTGTATTTTATTTTTTTAAATATTAAATGTGATTTATTTAAAAATATATATATTATATAATTTTTTATAAATAATTTAAAATCATTATTTATTTTAAAAAAAAGTATATTAAAATTTAGGTACGGGATGTTGGTTTTTAGGGGAATAGGCTGGGGAGTGTTTTTAAAAATTATATTTGATTTTTAAATTTTAAAAGTTAAAAAAAAAAAATAATAATAATTAGAAAAAAATTTGGGAGCGGGATGTGTTTTTTTTTAGGTGAATAGTGTGGGGAGTGTTGTAAAAATTTTTATTTTTAGGAAATACATTTTTTTTAAACTTTTATTTAATATTTAAAAAAAAAATTAAATTAGGAGTGGGATGTGGGTTTTTAAGGCATTTGCATTTTTATTAATATATTTTAAATTTAAAAAAAATTAAAATAAAATTATTTTTAAAAGAATTTATGAGGGGCATGTGGGTTTATAGGGGAATAGGGTGGGGAATATTGTAAAATTTGAATTTTTAATAAAGTTTAAATAATTGTTAAAAAATTAAAAACTATTTTTAAATTTTCGAAATGTATACTTAGATTTAGAAATGGGAAGTCTGTTTTTATGGGAATGTGGACGGTAGTTACCATAAAATTTTGAATCTTAAATTTTTAAATTTCAAAATTTCAAAAAATGTAATTAGTTCATCAAAATTTGAAAAATTTAAATTAACATTTAAGAATGGGATGTGGGTTTTTATGGATGTAGGATACGGAGTGTTCGAAAAATTTGAAATTGTATACTATTTTACTAAAATGTTACAATTAAATTAAAAGTAAATAAATAATAAAAAAAATAGTAAAATATAATGGTTTTGTGTACACTATATTACCTGAGTTTGTTGTTGGTGGAGTGGGAATGCTTAAGAATATTGTTAGATTATCTTGCATCTGCCCTGAGTTTATACTTGGTGGAGTGGGAATAGTAAATTATATAGGTTGATTGTCCAGCACTATTCCCGAGTTACTACTTGGTGGAGTGGTAATAGTAAATTATATGAATTTTGTGTCCAGGACCTTCTCTGACTTTGTACTTTGTGGAGTGGGAATAGTAAATTATATGGGTTTTGTGTTCAGCACCTTCCCTTATTTTGTACTTGGTGGAGTGGGAATAGTAAATTATATGGGTTTTGTGTTCAGCACCTTCCCTGATTTTGTACTTGGTGGAGTGGGGAATAGTAAATTATATGGGTTTGGTCTCCAGCACCTTTCCTGAGTTACTACTTGGTGGAGTGGGAATAGTAAATTACATTGTTTGAGTGTCCAGCACCTTCCCTGAGGTTATAGTTGGTGGAGTTAGAATAGTAGGTTATATGGGTTTTGTATTCAGCACCTTCCCTGACTTTGTACTTGGTGGAGTGGGAATAGTAAATTTTATGAGTTTTGTGTCCAGCACCTTCTTTGATTTTGAACTTGGTGGAGTGGGAATAGTACACTTTATGGGTTTTGTGTCCAGCACCTTCCCTGACTTTGTGCTTTGTTGAGTGGGAATAGTAAGTTATATGGTTTTTGTTTTCCAGCACCTTCCTTGACTTTGTACTTGGTGGAGTGGGAATAGTAAATTATATGGGTTTTGTGTCCAGCACCTTCCCTGAGTTTGTACTTGGTGGTGTGGGAATAGTAAATTATATGGTTTTTGTGTCCAGCACCTTCCCTGACTTTGTACTTGGTGGTGTGGGGAAAGTAAATTATATGGTTTTTGTGTCCGGCACTGTTCGACCTGTCTGGCCATTGGCGTAGCCCCTCCTATTAAATATTTATTTTTGTCCCCTTCTTGCCCCTCATACCCGCTTTATCTTTTTATGTCCACTGAACCTTTTGCGGTGTTGTCCTAGGGGTTAGGTGTTCTCTGCCCTCATGGTCTTTTATCTCTGGGCCTAGGTGCCCTTACTGACTAAAAACTATCCAGGCTCACAAAATGGTGGTCAACAACTGCTGCAACTTGACCCATAGGATAGAATAGGAGCATTCCAGAACCTTCTGGTCCCTTCTGGACCTTTGAGGGTCAGCCTATATAAGGTGAAATGCTGGGCAGCCATTTTAGAAGGTGCTTGGTATTAAAGAAACCCCGAGGTCTGTTTGGAGCACAGACTACTGTGGATAAGGTAAGGGAGATCCTGTCAGGGTTGATAGCCCATTTTGGTCTGCTGCCCGAGCTGAGAATCTACCTCACTTACAGCCGATCTGGCCCAGTTGAGGGAGACTTCCCTGTGGTAGTTTGCCAAGTTAGAGCACCAGGGAAAACAACAGCAGTGAGCGCATTCTGTGGACTTGGTCTGGTGGTGTAGGAGAAGAAAAGGAGGCTGAGGTAGTTCCCTCCCTTGCTCACCCACGACGTCCGGTTTGCCAAGAGCGCTGTGCGAGGGCAACCCTCCTTCACTTACCAACGTCTTTGGGTTTCTATGAAGGTAGGGAGCTCATCCCGTTGCTGAGCCCAGAAGCATTTGCCCTTGCTGGAGGAACTGTGGCCCCATCCGATTCGGAGAGGTCTGGTATCCCACTGAGGCCTGCTGGTGTAGAGAGTTTGCCGGAGAAGCGTCCCGCCGAGTGTGCAGGCCAGGAAGATAGTGAGGAGTTCCCCTCTGGCGGTGGGCGGTGCAGCACTGAAGCGGACCTACTTCCGCGCATGCTCCGTGAAGTGAGGCCGAAAGGTAGCGTTTCCTCAGCGGCGCGGATCGAGTGAGAGTGGCGACTGGTCTTCACTCGTTGCACACCACGCTGGGATCAAAGGTTTCCTGACGAGCGAAGAGAGGCTCTGTTCCATCCCCTGGCTTGGCGGAACCGTAGCGGAGGTGACGCTGCTGCGGAGGGTGGGTAAACGGCCTGCCTTTTTCCCCACCCCCGGGAGGCTGTGAAGTGATCGGAGGCTCCCGGCGGCAGGAAAAGGGCGTTCACACTTGCGCCCTCTCTCAAGTAAGCCGGGAAAGTGGGGGGTCTGGAGGGATAGTCCAGCGGGTGGTCCACTGACGAACCAACTGCCAACCCTGAGGGAAGAGGTGACGGGGGCTCAGGGGAAAATCACCGGAACCCCGCCCAGCAACAGGGGACGGTCCAAGTAGGGTATGGACCTGGTAACCAGAGATCAGAGGACTGGGGGAATCCTGCGTATAAGACCCTGCCATGTCCAGCTTCTCTGTGGGTCCCTCTAGGAGTACCTGGAACCCACACTGACTAGATCTCCTCTTGTTTCTGAGTTACAGACAAGGGCCTGTGAGGGGACTGACCCATTCAGTCAAAGCATCAACCCTGGTATCCAAAACAGAAGCAGGGTAGAGAAGGTTAAAGAGTATACAGGCTGACTGTTTAGGAACCTTAGCACTGTATGAGAGTCTTGAGAGCTAGTCATTGGAGGGAGAACCTCTAATTTCATCCACAAGTCAATGAAATGTTAAAACCTTCTTGTATGTATGTAACAAAGACCAATGAAAAGAGCTTGTGATTCAAAGTAATATGATGAACAAAGTAATGTGATGAGCAAAGTAATGTGATGAAGTAAAAAGGAAAACAAAGTAAGTTTTATAAAAAGACATGTATTTTCCTACAAAAGTTGGTGTAGAGTCCTTTTTTTTGAGTGGATGAAGGTGATGTTACTGATGAGTGTGACGCAAACTTAGCACATGTTCCTTGGAGGTAGGCCTTCCCACTTAGTGACAAGCTACCTTATGTGACTTGGGGTTTCCTAGGTCCAACATAATTGGTGTCTAGCGGTGGGATATAAACTGTGTTTGCGTCCACTCTGAGGTAATAAAACCTTCCCCACCGGCTTACACCTGGAGTTTTCTTCTGGCGGACTTCCCAATTATTACTTTAGTTTTTTCTAAATTTATTCCTGGTGGTGGGTGGAGGTAGCTTTAAATTGCCCTTGTAAATCTATTCTTTTTGTGTGCTTGTCCCTACATTGCTCTGTAGCAAAATGGAATTTGCTCTGGAAGAACTGGACACTTATTCTGTAGCCCAGCTTAAGGACTTTTGTCCACAGATGGGAGTGTTCTTTAAGCGTGGTGCCAAGAAGGGGGAACTCCAGACCAGTTTGAGGGCTTGGGTGGAAGCACATGGAGAAGGGAAGGAGAAGGAAGAGGGGACGGACCGGGACACAGTCATAGGGGTAGAGGGAATGTTCCATCCTGAGATGGGAAACCTACTTCCAGGACCAATGACCTACTCAAAGAGGGGCAGTAGTGTCTCCGGAGGAAGCTTGACCGAAGCGGAACTCACAGACAGGAGGGAGAAAAGGCAACTGAAGTGGGAGTTAGCCAGGTTAGAACAGGAGAGGGAAGAACGGAGGATGGCTCATGGATTTAAACTAAAAGAGCTAGAACTCCAGGCCCTGCAATTAGGACCCTCCCCTACTCCAAATGGTGGCAGCGAAACCAAAGAACCAACCAGGGAGTCCAGACCCTACCTGCCCAAAGACATAGTTGCCAGCTATAGTCAGGGGGGTGCCATAGCCAAGTGGCTGGCTGCCTATGAGGTCTCCTTAAGAGCCCATGGGATCCAGGAGAAACACTGGGGGGGGGTGGGTTGTACAAATATATGCCTCCCACTGGTCGGGACACCTTATTGGCCCTAGAACAGGAGGAGCAGACCCATTACCCCACCATGAAGTTAGCATTAATCAAAAAGTTTGGGCTAGCCCCGGAAAAGTATCGCCAAAAGTTCAGGGGGAGCCACAAGTTAAGCACCCAGAACTGGGTAGATTTCCTGGACTATGCGAGGAAGGCATTGGAGGGCTGGGTACAGGGCAGCGAGGTAAAAGATTATGAGGGGTTGCATGACCTTTTTCACAGAGAACACCTACTCGAGAAATGTTTTCCCGAGCTGCGCCAACACCTGGTGGACAGCAAGCTGACCAACCCCCCGGAAGCTTGCAGAGGAGGCGGACATCTGGGCAAGTACCCAGGTGTCCTCAAAGGGGACTGGAGGGGATTCCTCAAGGGCGCCCCTCAGAAGAAGGAGGGGGGAGATAAAAAGCAGGAGTTCTCTAAAGGTCCCCAAAACAATTTCCAGGGAAAGGGAACAGGTTTCACCCCTAAGGCAAACCTGCCCAGAAACCCTCATCCTGGCCAGAGCCAGCAGCCAAGGGTTGTCAACTGCTTCGAGTGTGGTGGTGTGGGACATTATAAAGGAGATGTCAAATGCCCAAAGAGACCACCTCCTCCCACAGGAGGAAAAGCCCCGGGAGTAGCTATTGTAGCGCTCGGGGAGGAGTAGCCCTTAGATAAGGGGGGTGAGTGAGCGGGTGTCACATTAGTGTCCCTGGGAGATCGGGAGATGGTTCCTAAGATCCAGGTGCCCCCAAATACTACCAAGTATGGGCAATGGATCACCATCAATGGCCAAAGAGGGGAGGCTCTGAGAGATACAGGAGCCAGTATGACTATGGTGAGGAGTCAACTGGTGTCTCCAGAGCAGATGATTCCTAATGCACTTCACCCCGCCGCGATGGCTGACGGCAGAATGGGCCACTACCCTGTGGCCGAGGTTCCCTTTGAGTGGGAAGGGGTTGCAGGTTCACTTTGAGTTGCCATAAGCCCTGCCGTGCCAGTTGATTGTCTGCTGGAGAATGACATGGAGCACAATGCTTGGAGAGAGGTGGAATACCGAAAGCATTCAGAGATGCTGGGTACACCTGACTGGGCCTGTGTACGCACAATGTCTGCGACTGCCCGAAGAGGGAGTTCGCCCGGGTTGGAGCCTGGAACAATGGCCCAACCCGCTGTCAAACCCCTCTACCCCTAAACATCAGGCAGAGCTCCTCCCTCCTTCACTTCCGCAAGCTCCAAAAAACGTGGCTGTTCGATCAATGATTGATCCTCCCCCGCGCTTCTTATCACAAATAACTGGTTTTACTAGCGCCAAGACGCCCGAGGGTATATGCTGCGCTTTTTAAATATCAAAAATAAAATAAATAAATCAATACAAAGGGACAGACCCGAAGACAGAAGAAGCCTGCTTCGGCTTCCACACCCCATGTGACAGATCGGCCACCTGCGGTGGTGGACCAGGAGTCCATGGAGGGGGAAGTAGTCTCTCTGGAGGACCTACCCATCCCTGCTGAGTGGCATGTGGAGGCAGCGCTACCAGGGAGGAATTCTGTAAGGGCCAGAAGGAGTACCTTACCCTTGAGGGACAGAGGCGACATGCTGAAGCCCAGGCAGCAGGGAACGTTGCGGGACACTACCACATTTACTGGGAGGACGGACTCCTCTACAGTGAACCCAAGGTACCCTTACCTGGTTTATCAAGGGCCTTGATAGTCCTGCAACGGTACCAAGCCTTTCTGCTGGAATTGGCTCACGAAATACCCTTGGCAGGACACTTAGGTCAGGACAAGACTATTGCTCGGCTTGTCCCCCACTTTTACTGGCCTCAGATGAAAGTGGCGTCTGACACCTACTGTTGGACATGTGTATCCTGCCAAGCCAGTGGGAAAACAGGGGTGAAGCTGAAAGCTCCCCTGGAACCACTTCCTGTCGTTAGCACCCCCTTTGAAAGGGTGGGCATCGACATTGTGGGGCCATTGGATCCACCAACAATGGCTGGTCACAGGTTTATCCTGGTTCTGGTGGATCACGCCACACGGTACCCAGAGGCAATTCCTCTGAGGACTGTTACTGCACCTGTAGTGGCTAGGGCCCTGATGGGGATCTTCACCCGAGTGGGTTTCCCCAAAGAAGTTGTGTCCGACAGGGGGACCAACTTCATGTCAGCATACATGCGGGCAATGAGGAAGGAGTGTAGAGTGACCTACCGGTTCACCATTCCCTATCACCCCCAGTCAAATGGCCTGGTAGAAAGGTACAACAAGATCTTGAAGGGCATGATCAGAAGTCTGCCTGAAAGCCTGCGGAGGAAATGGGACGTCCTCCTACCCTGTTTGCTATTCTCCTACAGGGAAGTGCCACAGAAGGGAGTGGGCTTCAGCCCCTTTGAGCTTCTGTATGGGCACTCTGTACGCTGTCCTCTCAGCCTGGTGAAGGATGGATGGGAAAAGTAGTGTGGCTCACTGGTTAGAGGCGGCAGACCCGAGAGCAGAGGACGGCCCGGGACCAGGGTTCGATTCCCAGCGCGGCAGGTTTCTGGACCAGGGTCAGCGGACTCGATAATTCTCTCGCCTCGGTGCCCACTCTGATCAGCGATCACACTCGGCAACTCTGGGCATTAGCTTGCCTCATCTTCACTAACGGCCCCACCAGACCGCCGGGGATGCCTGGTCTCACCCTGGAGATACCCATTAAGGGACCATCTCTCAGGGAAGCCAGGAAGGGTTTCGCAGCGGTCGAAGCGCCTTGGGACCCTACGGGTAAGTAGTGCGCTATATAAATGCCAATACATTTACATACAAAAGTCTCCCAGGAAGCCTCGCCAGAATGTGGTGAGCTCATGCTGGCCTTCAGGAGCAAAATGGCGAAGTTGTGGAAGCAAGCTTCTGACAACTTAGAGGCCAGCCCAGCTGTAATGAAGGAGTGGTACGACCACAATGCTCACCCGGTGGAGTTGGAGCCTGGCCAGAAAGTGTGGGTGATGGAGCCTGGAGAGCTAAGTGCCCTCCAGGATCGCTGGACAGGCCCCTTTGAGGTGTTAGAAAAGAAGGGCAAGGTCACATACCTGGTGGACCTTAAAACCCCTTGACAGCCCCTAGGGGTGCTATATGCTAACCGCCTCAAACCCCACCATGAGAGGCCTGAGGTCATCTTAATGATGGTGACTGATGGAGGAGAGGAAGCGGAAAGCGAACCTCTCCCAGATTTGTTTTCGTCTCAGGAAAAGGATGGGTCAGTGGAGGGAGTGATTCTCTCCCCAACCCTAACTCCTGAACAGCGGGAGGACTGCCGCCAGATACTGGAGCAGTACTCTGCGTTGTTCTTCCTTGTCCCGGGAAGGACCCACCTGTGTACCCATGATGTGGACACAGGAGACAGCCCACCAGTGAAGTCAAAGACCTACCGGCTGTCAGACAAGGTGAAGGTCAGCATCCACGGTGAGGTTACCAAGAAGCTGGAGCTAGGAGTTATAGAACCTTCCAGTAGCCCCTGGTCCAGTCTGGTGGTTCTAGTGCCAAAAGCAGCTCCACCAGGCACCACTCCAGAACTGAGGTTCTGTGTGGATTACCGGGGACTGAACTCAGTTACCAAAACTGATGCTCATCCGATCCCTAGGGCGGATGAATTAATCGACCGGCTAGGAGCTGCCCAATATTTGAGTACCTTTGACCTCACTTCAGGGTACTGGAAGATCTCCCTTACAGATGGAGCAAAGGAAAGGTCAGCTTTCTCCATGTCTGAGGGACACTTCCAATTCTGCGTGATGCCCTTTGGGCTCAAGAATGCCCCTGCCACATTTCAGTGGCTGGTGAACCAGGTCCTCTCCGGAATGGAGGGTTTCTCCGCTGCTTACCTGGATGACATTGCTGTCTTCAGCAGCAGTTGGGAGGACCATGTGCAACATTTGCAAGCAGAACAGAAGTGGAGTGCAATTGAGCGGGAAGCTTTTGCGGTGGTGTGGGCTCTGAAGAAGTTGCGGCCATACCTGTTTGGCTCGCACTTCCTGGTTCAGACTGACCACCGACCCCTTCGTTGGCTGATGCAAATGAAGGGAGAAAATCCCAAGTTGTTGAGGTGGTCCATCTCCCTACAGGGAATGGACTTCCGGGTGGAACATCGTCCTGGAGTGGACCACGCCAATGCAGACGGTCTCTCCAGGTATTTCCGCCTTAGTGATGAGGACTCCCAAGGGGTTGGGTAGCTCTCCCCACTTTCAGCTGGGGGGGACGTGTGATAGACCTGTCTGGCCTTTGGCGTAGCCCCTCCTATTAATTATTTATTTTTGTCCCCTTCTTGCCCCTCATACCCGCTTTATCTTTTTATGTCCACTGAACCTTTTGCGGTGTTGTCCTAGGGGTTAGGTGTTCTCTGCCCTCATGGTCTTTTATCTCTGGGCCTAGGTGCCCTTCCTGACTAAAAACTATCCAGGCTCACAAAATGGTGGTCAACAACTGCCATAACTGCCACTGCTGAGACTAGACCCATAGGATAGAAAAGGAGCATTCCAGAACCTTCTGGTCCCTTCTGGACCTTTGAGGGTCAGCCTATATAAGGCGGAATGCTGGGCAGCCATTTTAGAAGGGGATTGGTAGTAAAGAAACCCTGAGGTCTGGTTGGAGCACAGACTACCGTGGATAAGGGAAGGGAGATCCTGTAAGGGTTGATAGCCCATTTTGGTCTGCTGCCCGAGCTGACAATCTACCTCACTTACAGCCGATCTGGCCCAGCTGAGGGAGACTTCCCTGTGGTAGTTTGCCAAGTTAGAGCACCAGGGAAAACAACAGCAGTGAGCGCATTCTGTGGACTTGGCCTGGTGGTGTAGGAGAAGAAAAGGGGGCTGAGGTATTTCCCTCCCTTGCTCAACCACGACGTCTGATTTGCCAAGAGCGCTGTGCGGGGGCAACAATCCTTCACTTACCAACGTCTTTGGGTTTCTATGAAGGTATGGAGCTCACCCAGTTGCTGAGCCCAGAAGCATTTGCCCTCGCTGGAGGAACTGTGGCCCCATCCGATTCGGAGAGTTCTGGTATCCCACTGAGGCCTGCTGGTGTAGAGAGTGTGCCGGAGAAGCGTCCCGCCGAGTGCGAAGGCCAGAAAGCTAGTGAGGAGTTCCCCTCTGGCGGTGGGTGGTGCAGCACTGAAGCGGACCTACTTCCGCGCATGCTCCACAAGTGAGGCCGAAAGGTAGCGTTTCCTCAGCGGCGCGGATCGAGTGAGAGTGGCGACTGGTCATCACTCGTTGCGCACCACGCTGGGATCAAAGGTTTCCTGACGAGCGAAGAGAGGCTCTGTTCCATCCCCTGGCTTGGCAGGACTGTAGTGGAGGTGACGCTGCTGCGGAGGGCGGGTAAACGGCCTGCCTTTTTCCCCACCCCCGGGAGGCTGTGAAGTGATCGGAGGCTCCCGGCGGCAGGAAGAGGGCGTTCACGCTTGCGTCCTCTCTCAAGTAAGCCGGGAAAGTGGGGAGTCTGGAGAGATAGTCCAGCGGGGTGTTCACTGACGAACCAACTGCCAACCCTGAGGGAAGAGGTGACGGGGGCTCAGGGGAAAATCGCCGGAACCCCACCCAGCAACAGGGGATGGTCCAAGTAGGATACGGACCAGGTGACCAGAGATCAGAGGACTGGGGGAATCCTGCGTATAAGACCTTGCCGTGTACAGCTTGTCTGTGGGTCCCTCTAGGAGTACCTGGAACCCACACTGACTAGATCTCCTCTGGTATCCGAGCTACAGACAAGGGCCTGTGAGGGGACTGACCCATTCAGTCAAAGCATCAACCCTGGTATACAAAACAGAAGCAGGGTAGAGAAGGTTAAAGAGTATACAGGCTGACTGTTTAGGAACCTTAGCACTGTATGAGAGTCTTGAGAGCTAGTCATTGGAGGGAGAACCTCTAATTTCATCCACAAGTCAATGAAATGTTAAAACCTTCTTGTATGTATGTAACAAAGACCAATGAAAAGAGCTTGTGATCCAAAGTAATATGATGAACAAAGTAATGTGATGAGCAAAGTAATGTGATGAAGTAAAAAGGAAAACAAAGTAAGTTTTATAAAAAGACACGTATTTTCCTACAAAAGTTGGTGTAGAGTCCATTTTTTGAGTGGATGAAGGTGATGTTACTGATGGGTGTGACGCAAACTTAGCACATGTTCCTTGAAGGTAGGCCTTCCCACTTAGTGCCAAGCTACCTTATGTGACTTTGGGTTCCCTAGGTTCAACAAGCACCTTCCCTGAGTGTGTACTTGGTGGAGTAGGATTAGTAAATTATATGGGTTTTGTGTCCAGCACCTTCCCTGAGTTTGTCTTGGTGGAGTGGGACTAGTAAATTATATGGGTTTGGTCTCCAGCACCTTCCCTGAGTTACTACTTAGTGGAGTGGGAATAGTAAATTACATTGTTTGCGTGTCCATCACCTTCCCTGAGGTTATAGTTTGTGGAGTTGGAATAGTAAGTTATATGGGTTTTGTGTCCAGCACCTTCCCTGACTTTGAACTTGGTGGAGCGGGAATTGTACATTTTATGGGTTTTGTGTCCAGCACCTTCTTTGATTTTGAACTTGGTGGAGTGGGAATAGTAAATTTTATGGGTTTTGTGTCCAGCAACCTCCCTGACTTTTGTACTTTGTGGAGTGGGAATAGAAAGTTATATGGTTTTTGTGACCAGCACCTTCCTTGACTTTGTACTTGGTGGAGTGGGAATAGTAAATTATATGGGTTTTGTGTCCAGCACCTTCCCTGAGTTTGTACTTGCTGGTGTGGGTATAGTAAATTATATGGTTTTTGTGTCCAGCACCTTCCCTGACTTTGTACTTGGTGGAGTAGGAATAGTAAATTATATGAGTTTTGTGTCCAGCACCTTCCCTGAGTTTGTACTTGGTGGAGTGGGAATAGTAAATTATATGGGTTTGGTATCCATCACCTTCCCTGAGTTACTACTTGGTGGAGTGGGAATAGTAAATTACATTGTTTGAGTGTCCAGCACCTTCCCTGAGGTTATAGTTGGTGGAGTTGGAATAGGAAGTTATATGGGTTTTGTATTCAGCACCGTCCCTGACTTTGTACTTTGTGGAGTGGGAATAGTAAATTATATAGGTTTTGTGTCCAGCACCTTCCCTGAGTGACTACTTGGAGTGGGAATAGTAAATTACATTGTTTGAGTGTCCAGCACTTTCCCTGAGGTTATAGTTGGTGGAGATGGAATAGTAAGTTATATGGGTTTTGTGTCCAGCACCTTCCCTGACTTTGTACTTGGTGGAGTGGGAATAGTAAATTGTATGGGTTTTGTATCCAGCACTATCCTTGACTTTGTACTTGATGGTGTGGGAATAGTAAATTATATGGGTTTTGTGTCCAGCACCTTCCCTGAGTTTGTACTTGGTGGTGTGGGAATAGTAAATTATATGTTTTTTTTGTCCAGCACCTTCCCTGACTTTGTACTTGGTGGAGTGGGAATAGTAAATTATATGGGTTTGATATCCAGCACCTTCCCTGAGTGACTACTTGGTGGAGTTGGAATAGTAAGTTATATGGGTTTTGTGTCCAGCACCTTCACTGACTTTGTACTTGGTGGAGAGGAAATAGTAAGTTATATGGTTTTTGTGTCCAGCACCCTCCTTGAGTTTGTACTTGGTGGAGTGGGAATAGTAAATTATATGGGTTTGATATCCAGCACCTTCCCTGAGTGACTACTTGGTGGAGTGGGAATAGTAATTTATATGGGTTTTGTGTCCAGCACCTTCCCTGAGTTTGTACTTGGTGGTGTGGGAATAGTAAATTATATGGTTTTTGTGTCCAGCACCTTCCCTGACTTTGTACTTGGTGGAGTAGGAATAGTAAATTATATGGGTTTTACGTCCAGCACCTTCCCTGAGTTTGTACTTTGTGGAGTGGGAATAGTACATTATATGGGTTTGGTATCCAGCACCTTCCCTGAGTTACTACTTGGTGGAGTGGGAATAGTAAATTACATTTTTTGAGTGTCCAGCACCTTCCCTGAGGTTATAGTTGGTGGAGATGGAATAGTAGGTTATATGGGTTTTGTGTCCAACACCTTCCCTGACTTTGTACTTGGTGGAGTTTGAATAGTAAATTAAATGGGTTTTGTGTCCAGCACCTTCCCTGAGTTTGTACTTGGTGGTGTGGTAATAGTAAATGATATGCTTTTTGTGTCGAGCACCTTCCCTGAGTTTGTACTTGGTGGAGTAGGAATAGTAAATTACATGGGTTTTGTGTCCAGCACCTTTACTGACTTTGTACCTGGTGTAGTGGGAATAGTAAATTATATGGGTTTGGTATCCAGCACCTTCCCTGAGTTACTACTTGGTGGAGTAGGAATAGTAAATTACATTGTTTGAGCATCCAGCAACTTCCCTGAGGTTATAGTTGGTGGAGTTGGAATAGTAAGTAATATGGTTTTTTGTGTCCAGCACCTTCCCTGACTTTGTACTTGGTGGAGTGGGAATAGTAAGTTATATGGTTTTTGTATCCAGCACCTTCCTTGACTTTGTACTTGCTGGTGTGGGAATAGTAAATTATATTGGTTTTGTGTCCTGCACCTTCCCTGAGTTTGTACTTGGTGGTGTGCGAATAGTAAATTATATGGTTTTTGTGTCCAGCACCTTCCCTGAGTTTGTACTTGGTGGAGTAGGAATAGTAAATTATATGGGTTTTGTGTCTAGCACCTTCCCTGAGTTTGTACTTGGTGGAGTGGGAAGAGTAAATTATATAGGTTTGGTATCCAGCACCTTCTCAGAGTTACTACTTGGTGGAGTGGGAATAGTAAATTACATTGTTTGAGTGTCCAGCACCTTCCCTGAGGTTATAATTGGTGGAGATGGAATAGTAGGTTATATGGGGTTTGTGTCCAGCACCTTCCCTGACTTTGTACTTGGTGGAGTGGATATAGTAAGTTACATGGTTTTTGTGTCCAGCACCTTCCTTGACTTTGCACTTGGTGGAGTTTGAATAGTAAATTATATGGGTTTTGTGTCTAGCACCTGCCCTGAGTTTGTACTTGGTGGTGTGGTAATAGTAAATTATATGTTTTTTGTGTCGAACACCATCCCTGAGTGTGTACTTGGTGGAGTAGGAATAGTAATTTATATGGGTTTTGTGTCCAGCACCTTTCCTGACTTTGTACCTGGTGTAGTGGGAATAGTAAATTATATGGGTTTGGTATCCAGCACCTTCCCTGAGTTACTACTTGGTGTAGTAGGAATAGTAAATTACATTGTTTGAGGTTCCAGCACCTTCCCTGAGGTTATAGTAGGTGGAGTTGGAATAGTAAGTTATATGGGTTTTGTATCCAGCACCTTCCCTGACTTTGTACTTGGTGGTGTGGGAATAGTAAATTATATGTTTTTTTTGTCCAGCACCTTCCCTGACTTTGTACTTGGTTGGGTGGGAATAGTAAATTATATGGGTTTGATATCCAGCACCTTCCCTGAGTGACTACTTGGTGGAGTGGGAATAGTAAATTACATTGTTTGAGTGTCCAGCACCTTCCCTGAGGTTATAGTTGGTGGAGTTGGAATAGTAAGTTATATGGGTTTTGTGTCCAGCACCTTCACTGACTTTGTACTTGGTGGAGCGGGAATTGTAAATTTTATGGGTTTTGTGTCCAGCACCTTCTTTGATTTTGAACTTGGTGGAGTGGGAATAGTACATTTTATAGGTTTTGTGTCCAGCAACTTCCCTGACTTTTGTACTTTGTGGAGTGGGAATAGAAAGTTGTATGGTTTTTGTGTCCAGCACCTTCCTTGACTTTGTACTTGGTGTAGTGGGAATAGTAAATTATATGGGTTTTGTTGCCAGCACCTTCCCTGAGTTTGTACTTGCTGGTGTGGGAATAGTAAATTATATGGTGTTTGTGTCCAGCACCTTCCCTGACTTTGTACTTGGTGGAGTAGGAATAGTAAATTATATGGGTTTGATATCCAGCACCTTCCCTGAGTGACTACTTGGAGTGGGAATAGTAAATTACAGTGTTTGAGTGTCCAGCACCTTCCCTGAGGTTATAGTTGGTGGAGATGGAATAGTAAGTTATAGGGGTTTTGTGTCCAGCACCTTCCCTGACTTTGTACTTGGTGGAGTGGGAATAGTAAGTTATATGGTTTTTGTGTCCAGCACCTTCCCTGACTTTGTACTTGGTGAAGTAGGAATAGTAAAATATGTGGGTTTTGTGTCCAGCACCTTCCCTGAGTTTGTACTTGCTGGTGTGGGAATAGTAAATTATATGGTTTTTGTGTCCAGCACCTTCCCTGACTTTGTACTTGGTGGAGTAGGAATAGTAAATTATATGGGTTTTGTGTCCAGCACCTTCCCTGAGTTTGTACTTGGTGGAGTGGGAATAGTAAATTATATGGGTTTTGTGTCCAGCACCTTTCCTGACTTTGTACTTGGTGGAGTGGGAATAGTAAATGATATGGGTTTGATATACAGCACCTTCCCTGAGTGACTACTTGGAGTGGGAATAGTAAATTACATTGTTTGAGTGTCCAGCACCTTCCCTGAGGTTATAGTTGGTGGAGTTGGAATAGTAAGTTATATGGGTTTTGTATTCAGCACCTTCCCTGACTTTGTACTTTGTGGAGTGGGAATAGTAAATTATATGGGTTTTGTGTCCAGCACCTTCCCTGACTTTGTACTTGGTGGAGTGGGAATAGTAAATTATATGGGTTTGTTATCCAGCACCTTCCCTGAGTGACTACTTGGAGTGGGAATAGTAAATTACATTGTTTGAGTGTCCAGCACCTTCCCTGAGGTTATAGTTGGTGGAGATGGAATAGTAAGTTATATGGGTTTTGTGTCCAGCACCTTCCCTGACTTTGTACTTGGTGGAGTGGGAATAGTAAGTTATATGGTTTTTGTGTCCAGCACCCTCCTTGACTTTGTACTTTGTGGAGTAGAAATAGTAAATTGTATGGGTTTTGTATCCAGCACCATCCTTGACTTTGTACTTGGTGGTGTGGGAATAGTAAATTATATGGGTTTTGTGTCCAGCACCTTCCCTGAGTTTGTACTTGGTGGTTTGGGAATAGTAAAGTATATGGTTTTTTTGTCCAGCACCTTCCCTGACTTTGTACTTGGTGGAGTGGGTATAGTAAATTATATGGGTTTGATATCCAGCACCTTCCCTGAGTGACGACTTGGTGGAGTTGGAATAGTAAGTTATATGGGTTTTGTGTCCAGCACCTTCACTGACTTTGTACTTGGTGGAGAGGGAATAGTAAGATATATGGTTTTTGTGTCCAGCACCCTCCTTGACTTTGTACTTGGTGGAGTAGGAATAGTAAATTATATGGGTTTTGTATCCAGCGCGTTCCTTGACTTTGTACTTGGTGGAGTGGGAATAGTAGTTTATATGGGTTTTGTGTCCAGCACCTTCCCTGAGTTTGTACTTGGTGGTGTGGGAATAGTAAATTATATGGTTTTTGTGTCCAGCACCTTCCCTGACTTTGTACTTGGTGGAGTAGGAATAGTAAATTATATGGGTTTTACGTCCAGCACCTTCCCTGAGTTTGTACTTGGTGGAGTGGGAATAGTACATTATATGGGTTTGGTATCCAGCACCATCCCTGAGTGACTACTTGGTGGAGTGGGAATAGTAAATTACATTTTTTGAGAACCAGCACCTTCCCTGAGGTTATAGTTGGTAGAGATGGAATAGTAGGTTATATGGGTTTTGTGTCCAGCACCTTCCCTGAATTTGTACTTGGTGGAGTGGAAATAGTAAGTTATATGGTTTTTGTGTCCAGCACCTTCCTTGACTTTGTACTTGGTGGAGTTTGAATAGTAAATTATATGGGTTTTGTGTCCAGCACCTTCCCTGAGTTTGTACTTGGTGGTGTGGTAATAGTAAATTATATGCTTTTTGTGTCGAGCACCTTCAATGAGTTTGTACTTGGTGGAGTAGGAATAGTAAATTACATGGGTTTTGTGTCCAGCACCTTTCCTGACTTTGTACCTGGTGTAGTGGGAATAGTAAATTATATGCATTTGGTATCCAGCACCTTCCCTGAGTTACTACTTGGTGGAGTAGGAATAGTAATTTACATTGTTTGAGCATCCAGCAACTTCCCTGAGGTTATATTTGGTGGAGTTGGAATAGTAAGTAATATGGGTTTTATGTCCAGCACCTTCCCTGACTTTGTACTTGGTGGAGTGGAAATAGTAAGTTATATGGTTTTTGTGTCCAGCACCTTCCTTGACTTTGTACTTGGTGGAGTTTGAATAGTAAATTATATGGGTTTTGTGTCTAGCACCTTCCCTGAGTTTGTACTTGGTGGTGTGGTAATAGTAAATTATATGGTTTTTGTGTTGAACACCTTCCCTGAGTTTATACTTGGTGGAGTAGGAATAGTAAATTATATGGGTTTTGTGTCCAGCACCTTCCCTGAGTTTGTCTTGGTGGAGTGGGACTAGTAAATTATATGGGTTTGGTCTCCAGCACCTTCCCTGAGTTACTACTTAGTGGAGTGGGAATAGTAAATTACATTGTTTGCGTGTCCATCACCTTCCCTGAGGTTATAGTTTGTGGAGTTGGAATAGTAAGTTATATGGGTTTTGTGTCCAGCACCTTCCCTGACTTTGTACTTGGTGGAGCGGGAATTGTACATTTTATGGGTTTTGTGTCCAGCACCTTCTTTGATTTTGAACTTGTTGGAGTGGGAATAATAAATTTTATGGGTTTTGTGTCCAGCAACTTCCCTGACTTTTGTACTTTGTGGAGTGGGAATAGAAAGTTATATGGTTTTTGTGACCAGCACCTTCCTTGACTTTGTACTTGGTGGAGTGGGAATAGTAAATTATATGGGTTTTGTGTCCAGCACCTTCCCTGAGTTTGTACTTGCTGGTGTGGGTATAGTAAATTATATGGTTTTTGTGTCCAGCACCTTCCCTGACTTTGTACTTGGTGGAGTAGGAATAGTAAATTATATGGGTTTTGTGTCCAGCACCTTCCCTGAGTTTGTACTTGGTGGAGTGGGAATAGTAAATTATATGGGTTTGGTATCCATCACCTTCCCTGAGTTACTACTTGGTGGAGTGGGAATAGTAAATTACATTGTTTGAGTGTCCAGCACCTTCCCTGAGGTTATAGTTGGTGGAGTTGGAACAGGAAGTTATATGGGTTTTGTATTCATCACCGTCCCTGACTTTGTACTTTGTGGAGTGGGAATAGTAAATTATATAGGTTTTGTGTCCAGCACCTTCCCTGACTTTGTACTTGGTGGAGTGGGAATAGTAAATTATATGGGTTTGATATCCAGCACCTTCCCTGAGTGACTACTTGGAGTGGGAATAGTAAATTACATTGTTTGAGTGTCCAGCACTTTCCCTGAGGTTATAGTTGGTGGAGATGGAATAGTAAGTTATATGGGTTTTGTGTCCAGCACCTTCCCTGACTTTGTACTTGGTGGAGTGGGAATAGTAAATTGTATGGGTTTTGTATCCAGCACTATCCTTGACTTTGTACTTGATGGTGTGGGAATAGTAAATTATATGGGTTTTGTGTCCAGCACCTTCCCTGAGTTTGTACTTGGTGGTGTGGGAATAGTAAATTATATGGTTTTTTTGTCCAGCACCTTCCCTGACTTTGTACTTGGTGGAGTGGGAATAGTAAATTATATGGGTTTGATATCCAGCACCTTCCCTGAGTGACTACTTGGTGGAGTTGGAATAGTAAGTTATATGGGTTTTGTGTCCAGCACCTTCACTGACTTTGTACTTGGTGGAGAGGAAATTGTAAGTTATATGGTTTTTGTGTCCAGCACCCTCCTTGACTTTGTACTTGGTGGAGTGGGAATAGTAAATTATATGGGTTTGATATCCAGCACCTTCCCTGAGTGACTACTTGGTGGAGTGGGAATAGTAATTTATATGGGTTTTGTGTCCAGCACCTTCCCTGAGTTTGTACTTGGTGGTGTGGGAATAGTAAATTATATGGTTTTTGTGTCCAGCACCTTCCCTGAATTTGTACTTGGTGGAGTAGGAATAGTAAATTATATGGGTTTTACGTCCAGCACCTTCCCTGAGTTTGTACTTTGTGGAGTGGGAATAGTACATTATATGGGTTTGGTATCCAGCACCTTCCCTGAGTTACTACTTGGTGGAGTGGGAATAGTAAATTACATTTTTTGAGTGTCCAGCACCTTCCCTGAGGTTATAGTTGGTGGAGATGGAATAGTAGGTTATATGGGTTTTGTGTCCAACACCTTCCCTGACTTTGTACTTGGTGGAGTTTGAATAGTAAATTAAATGGGTTTTGTGTCCAGCACCTTCCCTGAGTTTGTACTTGGTGGTGTGGTAATAGTAAATGATATGCTTTTTGTGTCGAGCACCTTCCCTGAGTTTGTACTTGGTGGAGTAGGAATAGTAAATTACATGGGTTTTGTGTCCAGCACCTTTACTGACTTTGTACCTGGTGTAGTGGGAATAGTAAATTATATGGGTTTGGTATCCAGCACCTTCCCTGAGTTACTACTTGGTGGAGTAGGAATAGTAAATTACATTGTTTGAGCATCCAGCAACTTCCCTGAGGTTATAGTTGGTGGAGTTGGAATAGTAAGTAATATGGTTTTTTGTGTCCAGCACCTTCCCTGACTTTGTACTTGGTGGAGTGGGAATAGTAAGTTATATGGTTTTTGTATCCAGCACCTTCCTTGACTTTGTACTTGCTGGTGTGGGAATAGTAAATTATATTGGTTTTGTGTCCTGCACCTTCCCTGAGTTTGTACTTGGTGGTGTGCGAATAGTACATTATATGGTTTTTGTGTCCAGCACCTTCCCTGAGTTTGTACTTGGTGGAGTAGGAATAGTAAATTATATGGGTTTTGTGTCTAGCACCTTCCCTGAGTTTGTACTTGGTGGAGTGGGAAGAGTAAATTATATGGGTTTGGTATCCAGCACCTTCTCAGAGTTACTACTTGGTGGAGTGGGAATAGTAAATTACATTGTTTGAGTGTCCAGCACCTTCCCTGAGGTTATAATTGGTGGAGATGGAATAGTAGGTTATATGGGGTTTGTGTCCAGCACCTTCCCTGACTTTGTACTTGGTGGAGTGGATATAGTAAGTTACACGGTTTTTGTGTCCAGCACCTTCCTTGACTTTGCACTTGGTGGAGTTTGAATAGTAAATTATATGGGTTTTGTGTCTAGCACCTGCCCTGAGTTTGTACTTGGTGGTGTGGGAATAGTAAATTATATGGGTTTGATATCCAGCACCTTCCCTGAGTGACTACTTGGAGTGGGAATAGTAAATTACATTGTTTGAGTGTCCAGCACTTTCCCTGAGGTTATAGTTGGTGGAGATGGAATAGTAAGTTATATGGGTTTTGTGTCCAGCACCTTCCCTGACTTTGTACTTGGTGGAGTGGGAATAGTAAATTGTATGGGTTTTGTATCCAGCACTATCCTTGACTTTGTACTTGATGGTGTGGGAATAGTAAATTATACGGGTTTTGTGTCCAGCACCTTCCCTGAGTTTGTACTTGGTGGTGTGGGAATAGTAAATTATATGGTTTTTGTGTCCAGCACCTTCCCTGACTTTGTACTTGGTGGAGTAGGAATAGTAAATTATATGGGTTTTACGTCCAGCACCTTCCCTGAGTTTGTACTTGGTGGAGTGGGAATAGTACATTATATGGGTTTGGTATCCAGCACCATCCCTGAGTGACTACTTGGTGGAGTGGGAATAGTAAATTACATTTTTTGAGAACCAGCACCTTCCCTGAGGTTATAGTTGGTAGAGATGGAATAGTAGGTTATATGGGTTTTGTGTCCAGCACCTTCCCTGAATTTGTACTTGGTGGAGTGGAAATAGTAAGTTATATGGTTTTTGTGTCCAGCACCTTCCTTGACTTTGTACTTGGTGGAGTTTGAATAGTAAATTATATGGGTTTTGTGTCCAGCACCTTCCCTGAGTTTGTACTTGGTGGTGTGGTAATAGTAAATTATATGCTTTTTGTGTCGAGCACCTTCAATGAGTTTGTACTTGGTGGAGTAGGAATAGTAAATTACATGGGTTTTGTGTCCAGCACCTTTCCTGACTTTGTACCTGGTGTAGTGGGAATAGTAAATTATATGCGTTTGGTATCCAGCACCTTCCCTGAGTTACTACTTGGTGGAGTAGGAATAGTAATTTACATTGTTTGAGCATCCAGCAACTTCCCTGAGGTTATATTTGGTGGAGTTGGAATAGTAAGTAATATGGGTTTTATGTCCAGCACCTTCCCTGACTTTGTACTTGGTGGAGTGGAAATAGTAAGTTATATGGTTTTTGTGTCCAGCACCTTCCTTGACTTTGTACTTGGTGGAGTTTGAATAGTAAATTATATGGGTTTTGTGTCTAGCACCTTCCCTGAGTTTGTACTTGGTGGTGTGGTAATAGTAAATTATATGGTTTTTGTGTTGAACACCTTCCCTGAGTTTATACTTGGTGGAGTAGGAATAGTAAATTATATGGGTTTTGTGTCCAGCACCTTCCCTGAGTTTGTCTTGGTGGAGTGGGACTAGTAAATTATATGGGTTTGGTCTCCAGCACCTTCCCTGAGTTACTACTTAGTGGAGTGGGAATAGTAAATTACATTGTTTGCGTGTCCATCACCTTCCCTGAGGTTATAGTTTGTGGAGTTGGAATAGTAAGTTATATGGGTTTTGTGTCCAGCACCTTCCCTGACTTTGTACTTGGTGGAGCGGGAATTGTACATTTTATGGGTTTTGTGTCCAGCACCTTCTTTGATTTTGAACTTGGTGGAGTGGGAATAATAAATTTTATGGGTTTTGTGTCCAGCAACTTCCCTGACTTTTGTACTTTGTGGAGTGGGAATAGAAAGTTATATGGTTTTTGTGACCAGCACCTTCCTTGACTTTGTACTTGGTGGAGTGGGAATAGTAAATTATATGGGTTTTGTGTCCAGCACCTTCCCTGAGTTTGTACTTGCTGGTGTGGGTATAGTAAAATATATGGTTTTTGTGTCCAGCACCTTCCCTGACTTTGTACTTGGTGGAGTAGGAATAGTAAATTATATGGGTTTTGTGTCCAGCACCTTCCCTGAGTTTGTACTTGGTGGAGTGGGAATAGTAAATTATATGGGTTTGGTATCCATCACCTTCCCTGAGTTACTACTTGGTGGAGTGGGAATAGTAAATTACATTGTTTGAGTGTCCAGCACCTTCCCTGAGGTTATAGTTGGTGGAGTTGGAATAGGAAGTTATATGGGTTTTGTATTCATCACCGTCCCTGACTTTGTACTTTGTGGAGTGGGAATAGTAAATTATATAGGTTTTGTGTCCAGCACCTTCCCTGACTTTGTACTTGGTGGAGTGGGAATAGTAAATTATATGGGTTTGATATCCAGCACCTTCCCTGAGTGACTACTTGGAGTGGGAATAGTAAATTACATTGTTTGAGTGTCCAGCACTTTCCCTGAGGTTATAGTTGGTGGAGATGGAATAGTAAGTTATATGGGTTTTGTGTCCAGCACCTTCCCTGACTTTGTACTTGGTGGAGTGGGAATAGTAAATTGTATGGGTTTTGTATCCAGCACTATCCTTGACTTTGTACTTGATGGTGTGGGAATAGTAAATTATATGGGTTTTGTGTCCAGCACCTTCCCTGAGTTTGTACTTGGTGGTGTGGGAATAGTAAATTATATGGTTTTTTTGTCCAGCACCTTCCCTGACTTTGTACTTGGTGGAGTGGGAATAGTAAATTATATGGGTTTGATATCCAGCACCTTCCCTGAGTGACTACTTGGTGGAGTTGGAATAGTAAGTTATATGGGTTTTGTGTCCAGCACCTTCACTGACTTTGTACTTGGTGGAGAGGAAATTGTAAGTTATATGGTTTTTGTGTCCAGCACCCTCCTTGACTTTGTACTTGGTGGAGTGGGAATAGTAAATTATATGGGTTTGATATCCAGCACCTTCCCTGAGTGACTACTTGGTGGAGTGGGAATAGTAATTTATATGGGTTTTGTGTCCAGCACCTTCCCTGAGTTTGTACTTGGTGGTGTGGGAATAGTAAATTATATGGTTTTTGTGTCCAGCACCTTCCCTGAATTTGTACTTGGTGGAGTAGGAATAGTAAATTATATGGGTTTTACGTCCAGCACCTTCCCTGAGTTTGTACTTTGTGGAGTGGGAATAGTACATTATATGGGTTTGGTATCCAGCACCTTCCCTGAGTTACTACTTGGTGGAGTGGGAATAGTAAATTACATTTTTTGAGTGTCCAGCACCTTCCCTGAGGTTATAGTTGGTGGAGATGGAATAGTAGGTTATATGGGTTTTGTGTCCAACACCTTCCCTGACTTTGTACTTGGTGGAGTTTGAATAGTAAATTAAATGGGTTTTGTGTCCAGCACCTTCCCTGAGTTTGTACTTGGTGGTGTGGTAATAGTAAATGATATGCTTTTTGTGTCGAGCACCTTCCCTGAGTTTGTACTTGGTGGAGTAGGAATAGTAAATTACATGGGTTTTGTGTCCAGCACCTTTACTGACTTTGTACCTGGTGTAGTGGGAATAGTAAATTATATGGGTTTGGTATCCAGCACCTTCCCTGAGTTACTACTTGGTGGAGTAGGAATAGTAAATTACATTGTTTGAGCATCCAGCAACTTCCCTGAGGTTATAGTTGGTGGAGTTGGAATAGTAAGTAATATGGTTTTTTGTGTCCAGCACCTTCCCTGACTTTGTACTTGGTGGAGTGGGAATAGTAAGTTATATGGTTTTTGTATCCAGCACCTTCCTTGACTTTGTACTTGCTGGTGTGGGAATAGTAAATTATATTGGTTTTGTGTCCTGCACCTTCCCTGAGTTTGTACTTGGTGGTGTGCGAATAGTAAATTATATGGTTTTTGTGTCCAGCACCTTCCCTGAGTTTGTACTTGGTGGAGTAGGAATAGTAAATTATATGGGTTTTGTGTCTAGCACCTTCCCTGAGTTTGTACTTGGTGGAGTGGGAAGAGTAAATTATATGGGTTTGGTATCCAGCACCTTCTCAGAGTTACTACTTGGTGGAGTGGGAATAGTAAATTACATTGTTTGAGTGTCCAGCACCTTCCCTGAGGTTATAATTGGTGGAGATGGAATAGTAGGTTATATGGGGTTTGTGTCCAGCACCTTCCCTGACTTTGTACTTGGTGGAGCGGGAATTGTACATTTTATGGGTTTTGTGTCCAGCACCTTCTTTGATTTTGAACTTGGTGGAGTGGGAATAATAAATTTTATGGGTTTTGTGTCCAGCAACTTCCCTGACTTTTGTACTTTGTGGAGTGGGAATAGAAAGTTATATGGTTTTTGTGACCAGCACCTTCCTTGACTTTGTACTTGGTGGAGTGGGAATAGTAAATTATATGGGTTTTGTGTCCAGCACCTTCCCTGAGTTTGTACTTGCTGGTGTGGGTATAGTAAAATATATGGTTTTTGTGTCCAGCACCTTCCCTGACTTTGTACTTGGTGGAGTAGGAATAGTAAATTATATGGGTTTTGTGTCCAGCACCTTCCCTGAGTTTGTACTTGGTGGAGTGGGAATAGTAAATTATATGGGTTTGGTATCCATCACCTTCCCTGAGTTACTACTTGGTGGAGTGGGAATAGTAAATTACATTGTTTGAGTGTCCAGCACCTTCCCTGAGGTTATAGTTGGTGGAGTTGGAATAGGAAGTTATATGGGTTTTGTATTCATCACCGTCCCTGACTTTGTACTTTGTGGAGTGGGAATAGTAAATTATATAGGTTTTGTGTCCAGCACCTTCCCTGACTTTGTACTTGGTGGAGTGGGAATAGTAAATTATATGGGTTTGATATCCAGCACCTTCCCTGAGTGACTACTTGGAGTGGGAATAGTAAATTACATTGTTTGAGTGTCCAGCACTTTCCCTGAGGTTATAGTTGGTGGAGATGGAATAGTAAGTTATATGGGTTTTGTGTCCAGCACCTTCCCTGACTTTGTACTTGGTGGAGTGGGAATAGTAAATTGTATGGGTTTTGTATCCAGCACTATCCTTGACTTTGTACTTGATGGTGTGGGAATAGTAAATTATATGGGTTTTGTGTCCAGCACCTTCCCTGAGT
Source organism: Lissotriton vulgaris (assembly GCF_964263255.1). Taxonomy (NCBI): domain Eukaryota; kingdom Metazoa; phylum Chordata; class Amphibia; order Caudata; family Salamandridae; genus Lissotriton; species Lissotriton vulgaris. Next base: position 33,102 of record NW_028254882.1, on the reverse strand, counting down.
TTGTACTTGGTGGTGTGGGAATAGTAAATTATATGGTTTTTTTGTCCAGCACCTTCCCTGACTTTGTACTTGGTGGAGTGGGAATAGTAAATTATATGGGTTTGATATCCAGCACCTTCCCTGAGTGACTACTTGGTGGAGTTGGAATAGTAAGTTATATGGGTTTTGTGTCCAGCACCTTCACTGACTTTGTACTTGGTGGAGAGGAAATTGTAAGTTATATGGTTTTTGTGTCCAGCACCCTCCTTGACTTTGTACTTGGTGGAGTGGGAATAGTAAATTATATGGGTTTGATATCCAGCACCTTCCCTGAGTGACTACTTGGTGGAGTGGGAATAGTAATTTATATGGGTTTTGTGTCCAGCACCTTCCCTGAGTTTGTACTTGGTGGTGTGGGAATAGTAAATTATATGGTTTTTGTGTCCAGCACCTTCCCTGAATTTGTACTTGGTGGAGTAGGAATAGTAAATTATATGGGTTTTACGTCCAGCACCTTCCCTGAGTTTGTACTTTGTGGAGTGGGAATAGTACATTATATGGGTTTGGTATCCAGCACCTTCCCTGAGTTACTACTTGGTGGAGTGGGAATAGTAAATTACATTTTTTGAGTGTCCAGCACCTTCCCTGAGGTTATAGTTGGTGGAGATGGAATAGTAGGTTATATGGGTTTTGTGTCCAACACCTTCCCTGACTTTGTACTTGGTGGAGTTTGAATAGTAAATTAAATGGGTTTTGTGTCCAGCACCTTCCCTGAGTTTGTACTTGGTGGTGTGGTAATAGTAAATGATATGCTTTTTGTGTCGAGCACCTTCCCTGAGTTTGTACTTGGTGGAGTAGGAATAGTAAATTACATGGGTTTTGTGTCCAGCACCTTTACTGACTTTGTACCTGGTGTAGTGGGAATAGTAAATTATATGGGTTTGGTATCCAGCACCTTCCCTGAGTTACTACTTGGTGGAGTAGGAATAGTAAATTACATTGTTTGAGCATCCAGCAACTTCCCTGAGGTTATAGTTGGTGGAGTTGGAATAGTAAGTAATATGGTTTTTTGTGTCCAGCACCTTCCCTGACTTTGTACTTGGTGGAGTGGGAATAGTAAGTTATATGGTTTTTGTATCCAGCACCTTCCTTGACTTTGTACTTGCTGGTGTGGGAATAGTAAATTATATTGGTTTTGTGTCCTGCACCTTCCCTGAGTTTGTACTTGGTGGTGTGCGAATAGTAAATTATATGGTTTTTGTGTCCAGCACCTTCCCTGAGTTTGTACTTGGTGGAGTAGGAATAGTAAATTATATGGGTTTTGTGTCTAGCACCTTCCCTGAGTTTGTACTTGGTGGAGTGGGAAGAGTAAATTATATGGGTTTGGTATCCAGCACCTTCTCAGAGTTACTACTTGGTGGAGTGGGAATAGTAAATTACATTGTTTGAGTGTCCAGCACCTTCCCTGAGGTTATAATTGGTGGAGATGGAATAGTAGGTTATATGGGGTTTGTGTCCAGCACCTTCCCTGACTTTGTACTTGGTGGAGTGGATATAGTAAGTTACACGGTTTTTGTGTCCAGCACCTTCCTTGACTTTGCACTTGGTGGAGTTTGAATAGTAAATTATATGGGTTTTGTGTCTAGCACCTGCCCTGAGTTTGTACTTGGTGGTGTGGTAATAGTAAATTATATGGTTTTTGTGTCGAACACCATCCCTGAGTGTGTACTTAGTGGAGTAGGAATAGTAATTTATATGGGTTTTGTGTCCAGCACCTTTCCTGACTTTGTACCTGGTGTAGTGGGAATAGTAAATTATATGGGTTTGGTATCCAGCACCTTCCCTGAGTTACTACTTGGTGTAGTAGGAATAGTAAATTACATTGTTTGAGGTTCCAGCACCTTCCCTGAGGTTATAGTAGGTGGAGTTGGAATAGTAAGTTATATGGGTTTTGTATCCAGCACCTTCCCTGACTTTGTACTTGGTGGTGTGGGAATAGTAAATTATATGTTTTTTTGTCCAGCACCTTCCCTGACTTTGTACTTGGTTGGGTGGGAATAGTAAATTATATGGGTTTGATATCCAGCACCTTCCCTGAGTGACTACTTGGTGGAGTGGGAATAGTAAATTACATTGTTTGAGTGTCCAGCACCTTCCCTGAGGTTATAGTTGGTGGAGTTGGAATAGTAAGTTATATGGGTTTTGTGTCCAGCACCTTCACTGACTTTGTACTTGGTGGAGCGGGAATTGTAAATTTTATGGGTTTTGTGTCCAGCACCTTCTTTGATTTTGAACTTGGTGGAGTGGGAATAGTACATTTTATAGGTTTTGTGTCCAGCAACTTCCCTGACTTTTGTACTTTGTGGAGTGGGAATAGAAAGTTGTATGGTTTTTGTGTCCAGCACCTTCCTTGACTTTGTACTTGGTGTAGTGGGAATAGTAAATTATATGGGTTTTGTTGCCAGCACCTTCCCTGAGTTTGTACTTGCTGGTGTGGGAATAGTAAATTATATGGTGTTTGTGTCCAGCACCTTCCCTGACTTTGTACTTGGTGGAGTAGGAATAGTAAATTATATGGGTTTGATATCCAGCACCTTCCCTGAGTGACTACTTGGAGTGGGAATAGTAAATTACAGTGTTTGAGTGTCCAGCACCTTCCCTGAGGTTATAGTTGGTGGAGATGGAATAGTAAGTTATATGGGTTTTGTGTCCAGCACCTTCCTTGACTTTGTACTTGGTGGAGTGGGAATAGTAAGTTATATGGTTTTTGTGTCCAGCACCTTCCCTGACTTTGTACTTGGTGAAGTAGGAATAGTAAAATATATGGGTTTTGTGTCCAGCACCTTCCCTGAGTTTGTACTTGCTGGTGTGGGAATAGTAAATTATATGGTTTTTGTGTCCAGCACCTTCCCTGACTTTGTACTTGGTGGAGTAGGAATAGTAAATTATATGGGTTTTGTGTCCAGCACCTTCCCTGAGTTTGTACTTGGTGGAGTGGGAATAGTAAATTATATGGGTTTTGTGTCCAGCACCTTTCCTGACTTTGTACTTGGTGGAGTGGGAATAGTAAATGATATGGGTTTGATATACAGCACCTTCCCTGAGTGACTACTTGGAGTGGGAATAGTAAATTACATTGTTTGAGTGTCCAGCACCTTCCCTGAGGTTATAGTTGGTGGAGTTGGAATAGTAAGTTATATGGGTTTTGTATTCAGCACCTTCCCTGACTTTGTACTTTGTGGAGTGGGAATAGTAAATTATATGGGTTTTGTGTCCAGCACCTTCCCTGACTTTGTACTTGGTGGAGTGGGAATAGTAAATTATATGGGTTTGTTATCCAGCACCTTCCCTGAGTGACTACTTGGAGTGGGAATAGTAAATTACATTGTTTGAGTGTCCAGCACCTTCCCTGAGGTTATAGTTGGTGGAGATGGAATAGTAAGTTATATGGGTTTTGTGTCCAGCACCTTCCCTGACTTTGTACTTGGTGGAGTGGGAATAGTAAGTTATATGGTTTTTGTGTCCAGCACCCTCCTTGACTTTGTACTTTGTGGAGTAGAAATAGTAAATTGTATGGGTTTTGTATCCAGCACCATCCTTGACTTTGTACTTGGTGGTGTGGGAATAGTAAATTATATGGGTTTTGTGTCCAGCACCTTCCCTGAGTTTGTACTTGGTGGTTTGGGAATAGTAAAGTATATGGTTTTTTTGTCCAGCACCTTCCCTGACTTTGTACTTGGTGGAGTGGGTATAGTAAATTATATGGGTTTGATATCCAGCACCTTCCCTGAGTGACGACTTGGTGGAGTTGGAATAGTAAGTTATATGGGTTTTGTGTCCAGTACCTTCACTGACTTTGTACTTGGTGGAGAGGGAATAGTAAGATATATGGTTTTTGTGTCCAGCACCCTCCTTGACTTTGTACTTGGTGGAGTAGGAATAGTAAATTATATGGGTTTTGTATCCAGCGCGTTCCTTGACTTTGTACTTGGTGGAGTGGGAATAGTAATTTATATGGGTTTTGTGTCCAGCACCTTCCCTGAGTTTGTACTTGGTGGTGTGGGAATAGTAAATTATATGGTTTTTGTGTCCAGCACCTTCCCTGACTTTGTACTTGGTGGAGTAGGAATAGTAAATTAGATGGGTTTTACGTCCAGCACCTTCCCTGAGTTTGTACTTGGTGGAGTGGGAATAGTACATTATATGGGTTTGGTATCCAGCACCATCCCTGAGTGACTACTTGGTGGAGTGGGAATAGTAAATTACATTTTTTGAGTGTCCAGCACCTTCCCTGAGGTTATAGTTGGTAGAGATGGAATAGTAGGTTATATGGGTTTTGTGTCCAGCACCTTCCCTGAATTTGTACTTGGTGGAGTGGAAATAGTAAGTTATATGGTTTTTGTGTCCAGCACCTTCCTTGACTTTGTACTTGGTGGAGTTTGAATAGTAAATTATATGGGTTTTGTGTCCAGCACCTTCCCTGAGTTTGTACTTGGTGGTGTGGTAATAGTAAATTATATGCTTTTTGTGTCGAGCACCTTCAATGAGTTTGTACTTGGTGGAGTAGGAATAGTAAATTACATGGGTTTTGTGTCCAGCACCTTTCCTGACTTTGTACCTGGTGTAGTGGGAATAGTAAATTATATGCGTTTGGTATCCAGCACCTTCCCTGAGTTACTACTTGGTGGAGTAGGAATAGTAATTTACATTGTTTGAGCATCCAGCAACTTCCCTGAGGTTATATTTGGTGGAGTTGGAATAGTAAGTAATATGGGTTTTATGTCCAGCACCTTCCCTGACTTTGTACTTGGTGGAGTGGAAATAGTAAGTTATATGGTTTTTGTGTCCAGCACCTTCCTTGACTTTGTACTTGGTGGAGTTTGAATAGTAAATTATATGGGTTTTGTGTCTAGCACCTTCCCTGAGTTTGTACTTGGTGGTGTGGTAATAGTAAATTATATGGTTTTTGTGTTGAACACCTTCCCTGAGTTTATACTTGGTGGAGTAGGAATAGTAAATTATATGGGTTTTGTGTCCAGCACCTTTCCTGACTTTGTACCTGGTGTAGTGGGAATAGTAAATTATATGGGTTTGGTATCCAGCACCTTCCCTGAGTTACTACTTGGTGGAGTAGGAATAGTAAATTACATTGTTTGAGGTTCCAGCACCTTCCCTGAGGTTATAGTAGGTGGAGTTGGAATAGTAAGTTATATGGGTTTTGTATCCAGCACCTTCCCTGACTTTGTACTTGGTGGTGTGGGAATAGTAAATTATATGTTTTTTTTGTCCAGCACCTTCCCTGACTTTGTACTTGGTTGGGTGGGAATAGTTAATTATATGGGTTTGATATCCAGCACCTTCCCTGAGTGACTACTTGGTGGAGTGGGAATAGTAAATTACATTGTTTGAGTGTCCAGCACCTTCCCTGAGGTTATAGTTGGTGGAGTTGGAATAGTAAGTTATATGGGTTTTGTGTCCAGCACCTTCACTGACTTTGTACTTGGTGGAGTGGGAATAGTAAGTTATATGGTTTTTGTGTCCAGCACCCTCCTTGACTTTGTACTTGGTGGAGTAGGAATAGTAAATTATATGGGTTTTGTATCCAGCGCCTTCCTTCACTTTGTACTTGGTGGAGTGGGAATAGTAATTTATATGGGTTTTGTGTCCAGCACCTTCCCTGAGTTTGTACTTGGTGGTGTGGGAATAGTAAATTATATGTTTTTTGTGTCCAGCACCTTCCCTGACTTTGTACTTGGTGGAGTAGGAATAGTAAATTATATGGGTTTTACGTCCAGCACCTTCCCTGAGTTTGTACTTGGTGGAGTGGGAATAGTACATTATATGGGTTTGGTATCCAGCACCTTCCCTGAGTGACTACTTGGTGGAGTGGGAATAGTAAATTACATTTTTTGAGTGTCCAGCACCTTCCATGAGGTTATAGTTGGTGGAGATGGAATAGTAGGTTATATGGGTTTTGTGTCCAGCACCTTCCCTGACTTTGTACTTGGTGGAGTGGAAATAGTAAGTTATATGGTTTTTGTAACCAGCACCTTGCTTGACTTTGTACTTGGTGGAGTTTGAATAGTACATTATATGGGTTTTGTGTCCAGCACCTTCCCTGAGTTTGTACTTGGTGGTGTGGTAATAGTAAATTATATGCTTTTTGTGTCGAGCACCTTCCCTGAGTTTGTACTTTGTGGAGTAGGAATAGTAAATTACATGGGTTTTGTGTCCAGCACCTTTCCTGACTTTGTACCTGGTGTAGTGGGAATAGTAAATTATATGGGTTTGTTATCCAGCACCTTCCCTGAGTTACTACTTGGTGGAGTAGGAATAGTAAATTACATTGTTTGAGCATCCAGCACCTTCACTGAGGTTATAGTTGGTGGAGTTGGAATAGTAAGTTATATGGTTTTTGTATCCAGCACCTTCCTTGACTTTGTACTTGGTGGAGTGGGAATAGTAAATTATATTGGTTTTGTGTCCAGCACCTTCCCTGAGTTTGTACTTGGTGGTGTGCGAATAGTAAATTATATGGTTTTTGTGTCCAGCACATTCCCTGAGTTTGTACTTGGTGGAGTAGGAATAGTAAATTAAATGGGTTTTGTGTCTAGCACCTTCCCTGAGTTTGTACTTGATGGAGTGGGAATAGTAAATTATATGGGTTTGGTATCCAGCACCTTCTCAGAGTTACTACTTGGTGGAGTGGGAATAGTAAATTATATTGTTTGAGTGTCCAGCACCTTCCCTGAGGTTATAATTGGTGGAGATGGAATAGTAGGTTATATGGGTTTTGTGTCCAGCACCTTCCCTGACTTTGTACTTGGTGGAGTGGAAATAGTAAGTTATATGGTTTTTGTGTCCAGCACCTTCCTTGACTTTGTACTTGGTGGAGTTTGAATAGTAAATTATATGGGTTTTGTTTCCAGCACCTTCCCTGAGTTTGTACTTGGTGGTGTGGTAATAGTAAATTATATGGTTTTTGAATCGAGCACCTTCCCTGAGTTTGTACTTGGTGGAGTAGGAATAGTAAATTATATGGGTTTTGTGTCTAGCACCTTCCCTGAGTTTGTACTTGGTGGAGTGGGAATAGTAAATTATATGGGTTTGGTATCCAGCACCTTCCCTGAGTTACTACTTGGTGGAGTGGGAACAGTAAATTACATTTTTTGAGTGTCCAGCACCTTCCCTGAGGTTATAGTAGATGGAATTGGAATAGTAAGATATATGGTTTTTGTGTCCAGCACCCTCCTTGACTTTGTACTTGGTGGAGTAGGAATAGTAAATTATATGGGTTTTGTATCCAGCGCGTTCCTTGACTTTGTACTTGGTGGAGTGGGAATAGTAATTTATATGGGTTTTGTGTCCAGCACCTTCCCTGAGTTTGTACTTGGTGGTGTGGGAATAGTAAATTATATGGTTTTTGTGTCCAGCACCTTCCCTGACTTTGTACTTGGTGGAGTAGGAATAGTAAATTATATGGGTTTTACGTCCAGCACCTTCCCTGAGTTTGTACTTGGTGGAGTGGGAATAGTACATTATATGGGTTTGGTATCCAGCACCATCCCTGAGTGACTACTTGGTGGAGTGGGAATAGTAAATTACATTTTTTGAGTGTCCAGCACCTTCCCTGAGGTTATAGTTGGTAGAGATGGAATAGTAGGTTATATGGGTTTTGTGTCCAGCACCTTCCCTGAATTTGTACTTGGTGGAGTGGAAATAGTAAGTTATATGGTTTTTGTGTCCAGCACCTTCCTTGACTTTGTACTTGGTGGAGTTTGAATAGTAAATTATATGGGTTTTGTGTCCAGCACCTTCCCTGAGTTTGTACTTGGTGGTGTGGTAATAGTAAATTATATGCTTTTTGTGTCGAGCACCTTCAATGAGTTTGTACTTGGTGGAGTAGGAATAGTAAATTACATGGGTTTTGTGTCCAGCACCTTTCCTGACTTTGTACCTGGTGTAGTGGGAATAGTAAATTATATGCGTTTGGTATCCAGCACCTTCCCTGAGTTACTACTTGGTGGAGTAGGAATAGTAATTTACATTGTTTGAGCATCCAGCAACTTCCCTGAGGTTATATTTGGTGGAGTTGGAATAGTAAGTAATATGGGTTTTATGTCCAGCACCTTCCCTGACTTTGTACTTGGTGGAGTGGAAATAGTAAGTTATATGGTTTTTGTGTCCAGCACCTTCCTTGACTTTGTACTTGGTGGAGTTTGAATAGTAAATTATATGGGTTTTGTGTCTAGCACCTTCCCTGAGTTTGTACTTGGTGGTGTGGTAATAGTAAATTATATGGTTTTTGTGTCGAACACCTTCCCTGAGTTTATACTTGGTGGAGTAGGAATAGTAAATTATATGGGTTTTGTGTCCAGCACCTTTCCTGACTTTGTACCTGGTGTAGTGGGAATAGTAAATTATATGGGTTTGGTATCCAGCACCTTCCCTGAGTTACTACTTGGTGGAGTAGGAATAGTAAATTACATTGTTTGAGGTTCCAGCACCTTCCCTGAGGTTATAGTAGGTGGAGTTGGAATAGTAAGTTATATGGGTTTTGTATCCAGCACCTTCCCTGACTTTGTACTTGGTGGTGTGGGAATAGTAAATTATATGTTTTTTTTGTCCAGCACCTTCCCTGACTTTGTACTTGGTTGGGTGGGAATAGTTAATTATATGGGTTTGATATCCAGCACCTTCCCTGAGTGACTACTTGGTGGAGTGGGAATAGTAAATTACATTGTTTGAGTGCCCAGCACCTTCCCTGAGGTTATAGTTGGTGGAGTTGGAATAGTAAGTTATATGGGTTTTGTGTCCAGCACCTTCACTGACTTTGTACTTGGTGGAGTGGGAATAGTAAGTTATATGGTTTTTGTGTCCAGCACCCTCCTTGACTTTGTACTTGGTGGAGTAGGAATAGTAAATTATATGGGTTTTGTATCCAGCGCCTTCCTTCACTTTGTACTTGGTGGAGTGGGAATAGTAATTTATATGGGTTTTGTGTCCAGCACCTTCCCTGAGTTTGTACTTGGTGGTGTGGGAATAGTAAATTATATGTTTTTTGTGTCCAGCACCTTCCCTGACTTTGTACTTGGTGGAGTAGGAATAGTAAATTATATGGGTTTTACGTCCAGCACCTTCCCTGAGTTTGTACTTGGTGGAGTGGGAATAGTACATTATATGGGTTTGGTATCCAGCACCTTCCCTGAGTGACTACTTGGTGGAGTGGGAATAGTAAATTACATTTTTTGAGTGTCCAGCACCTTCCATGAGGTTATAGTTGGTGGAGATGGAATAGTAGGTTATATGGGTTTTGTGTCCAGCACCTTCCCTGACTTTGTACTTGGTGGAGTGGAAATAGTAAGTTATATGGTTTTTGTAACCAGCACCTTGCTTGACTTTGTACTTGGTGGAGTTTGAATAGTACATTATATGGGTTTTGTGTCCAGCACCTTCCCTGAGTTTGTACTTGGTGGTGTGGTAATAGTAAATTATATGCTTTTTGTGTCGAGCACCTTCCCTGAGTTTGTACTTTGTGGAGTAGGAATAGTAAATTACATGGGTTTTGTGTCCAGCACCTTTCCTGACTTTGTACCTGGTGTAGTGGGAATAGTAAATTATATGGGTTTGTTATCCAGCACCTTCCCTGAGTTACTACTTGGTGGAGTAGGAATAGTAAATTACATTGTTTGAGCATCCAGCACCTTCACTGAGGTTATAGTTGGTGGAGTTGGAATAGTAAGTTATATGGTTTTTGTATCCAGCACCTTCCTTGACTTTGTACTTGGTGGAGTGGGAATAGTAAATTATATTGGTTTTGTGTCCAGCACCTTCCCTGAGTTTGTACTTGGTGGTGTGCGAATAGTAAATTATATGGTTTTTGTGTCCAGCACATTCCCTGAGTTTGTACTTGGTGGAGTAGGAATAGTAAATTAAATGGGTTTTGTGTCTAGCACCTTCCCTGAGTTTGTACTTGATGGAGTGGGAATAGTAAATTATATGGGTTTGGTATCCAGCACCTTCTCAGAGTTACTACTTGGTGGAGTGGGAATAGTAAATTATATTGTTTGAGTGTCCAGCACCTTCCCTGAGGTTATAATTGGTGGAGATGGAATAGTAGGTTATATGGGTTTTGTGTCCAGCACCTTCTCTGACTTTGTACTTGGTGGAGTGGAAATAGTAAGTTATATGGTTTTTGTGTCCAGCACCTTCCTTGACTTTGTACTTGGTGGAGTTTGAATAGTAAATTATATGGGTTTTGTTTCCAGCACCTTCCCTGAGTTTGTACTTGGTGGTGTGGTAATAGTAAATTATATGGTTTTTGAATCGAGCACCTTCCCTGAGTTTGTACTTGGTGGAGTAGGAATAGTAAATTATATGGGTTTTGTGTCTAGCACCTTCCCTGAGTTTGTACTTGGTGGAGTGGGAATAGTAAATTATATGGGTTTGGTATCCAGCACCTTCCCTGAGTTACTACTTGGTGGAGTGGGAACAGTAAATTACATTTTTTGAGTGTCCAGCACCTTCCCTGAGGTTATAGTAGATGGAATTGGAATAGTAAGTTATATGTGTTTTGTATCCAGCACCTTCCCTGACTTTGTACTTGGTGGAGTTGGAATAGTAAATTATATGGGTTTTGTGTCCAGCACCTTCCCTGACTTTGTACTTGGGGGAGTGGGAATAGTAAATTATATGGGTTTTGTGTCCAGCACCTTCCTTGACTTTGTACTTGGTGGAGCGGGAATAGTAAATTTTATAGGATTTGTGTCCAGCACCTTCTTTAATTTTGAACTTGGTGGTGTAGGAATAGTAAATTATATTGGTTTGTGTCCAGTACCTGCCCTGAGTTTGTACTTGGTGGAGTGGGAAAAGTAAATTATATGGGTTTGGTATCCAGCACCTTTCCTGACTTTGTACTTGGTGGAGTTTGAATAGTAAATTATATGGGTTTTGTGTCCAGCACCTTCCCTGAGTTTGTACTTGGTGGTGTGGTAATAGTAAATTATATGCTTTTTGTGTCGAGCACCTTCCCTGAGTTTGTACTTGGTGGAGTAGGAATAGTAAATTACATGGGTTTTGTGTCCAGCACCTTTCCTGACTTTGTACCTGGTGTAGTGGGAATAGTAAATTATATGGGTTTGTTATCCAGCACCTTCCCTGAGTTACTACTTGGTGGAGTTGGAATAGTAAATTACATTGTTTGAGCATCCAGCACCTTCCCTGAGGGTATAGTTGGTGGAGTTGGAATAGTAAGTAAGCATGGGCGGAAAATCTGTTTCGCTCGCGGATTTTGCGGATTTTCGGTAAATTCGCAATCCGCGAGATTCGCGAATCTCCCGCAAAATCCGCAAATCCGCGAGCAGCGGATTTTGCTCGCACTGCTCGCGTGAGTTCGCGGATTCCCAGTACAACTTCGCGCCCCGCGAATAAGCCCTAAATTGCAGAAATACGATTTTAGCAAAACTGAAACCAGGTTCAAAAGTTCAGGCTCATCATTAGTAGCCATTTCCTGTAGTGCTTCTTGAGGGGCCCCTCCAGAGTTCAGTTGCCAGTTGCAACTATTATGTGACCCTGCTCTGAACCTCAGAAAAGTTACACATATGCCACAAAGGTCCTGAATTACAGCTAATGGAGACAAGCAGGAGCCAGGCTGGAAGTTCAAATCCATTAATCAGCCCCTAATTCATTATTGTCAGTTGGGGCAGGGCAGGTGTTGTAACTAATTTTGCAACAATGAAAGCACTTAGCAAGTGCAAAAGATCACTAATCAGGAAGCACTAAGGAAGCAGGTGCCAGCTAAAAAAATATTCTGTGACACATTAATCAGCCCCAAATTAATTCAGGTCACTTGAGGCAGGGAAGGTGTGCTTGCGTTGCCACAATAATGTACACTGACTGGACAACCAGAGGGTGCTGTGATGAAACAGAGGGTGGCATGGGTGGGCCAGAGGGTGGCATGAGTAGTCAGAGAGTGGCAGTGGTGACAGAGAGTGGCAGTGATGAAGAAGAGTGTCCCAAACAGGCTGGACACGTAGAAACAACAAGTTCGCGAAACTTGCGACCCGACAGGTAAGTTCGCGTTTTGCGAAATTGTACAAAACCCTCGCGAACTGGCAGAAACCCGCGCAAACACACAAAAAAAAATCCGCAAATTCGCGAGAATTCGCGGATTTTGCGGATTGCGAGTTCGCAAATCCGCAAAATTCGCGAACGCGAGATTCGCAAAATTCGCCCATGCTTAATAGTAAGTTATATGGTTTTTGTATCCAGCACCTTCCTTGACTTTGTACTTGGTGGAGTGGGAATAGTAAATTATATTGGTTTTGTGTCCAGCACCTTCCCTGAGTTTGTACTTGGTTGTGTGCGAATAGTAAATTATATGGTTTTTGTGTCCAGCACCTTCCCTGAGTTTGTACTTGGTGGAGTAGGAATAGTAAATTATATGGGTTTTGTGTCTAGCACCTTCCCTGAGTTTGTACTTGGTGGAGTGGGAATAGTAAATTATATGGGTTTGGTATCCAGCACCTTCTCAGCGTTACTACTTGGTGGAGTGGGAATAGTAAATTATATTTTTTGAGTGTCCAGCACCTTCTCTGAGGTTATAATTGGTGGAGATGGAATAGTAGGTTATATGGGTTTTGTGTCCAGCACCTTCCCTGACTTTGTACTTGGTGGAGTGGAAATAGTAAGTTATATGGTTTTTGTGTCCAGCACCTTCCTTGACTTTGTACTTGGTGGAGTTTGAATAGTAAATTATATGGGTTTTGTTTCCAGCACCTTCCCTGAGTTTGTACTTGGTGGTGTGGTAATAGTAAATTATATGGTTTTTGAATCGAGCACCTTCCCTGAGTTTGTACTTGGTGGAGTAGGAATAGTAAATTACATTGTTTGAGGTTCCAGCACCTTCCCTGAGGTTATAGTAGGTGGAGTTGGAATAGTAAGTTATATGGGTTTTGTATCCAGCACCTTCCCTGACTTTGTACTTGGTGGTGTGGGAATAGTAAATTATATGTTTTTTTTGTCCAGCACCTTCCCTGACTTTGTACTTGGTTGGGTGGGAATAGTTAATTATATGGGTTTGATATCCAGCACCTTCCCTGAGTGACTACTTGGTGGAGTGGGAATAGTAAATTACATTGTTTGAGTGTCCAGCACCTTCCCTGAGGTTATAGTTGGTGGAGTTGGAATAGTAAGTTATATGGGTTTTGTGTCCAGCACCTTCACTGACTTTGTACTTGGTGGAGTGGGAATAGTAAGTTATATGGTTTTTGTGTCCAGCACCCTCCTTGACTTTGTACTTGGTGGAGTAGGAATAGTAAATTATATGGGTTTTGTATCCAGCGCCTTCCTTCACTTTGTACTTGGTGGAGTGGGAATAGTAATTTATATGGGTTTTGTGTCCAGCACCTTCCCTGAGTTTGTACTTGGTGGTGTGGGAATAGTAAATTATATGTTTTTGTGTCCAGCACCTTCCCTGACTTTGTACTTGGTGGAGTAGGAATAGTAAATTATATGGGTTTTACGTCCAGCACCTTCCTGAGTTTGTACTTGGTGGAGTGCGAATAGTACATTATATGGGTTTGGTATCCAGCACCTTCCCTGAGTGACTACTTGGTGGAGTGGGAATAGTAAATTACATTTTTTGAGTGTCCAGCACCTTCCATGAGGTTATAGTTGGTGGAGATGGAATAGTAGGTTATATGGGTTTTGTGTCCAGCACCTTCCCTGACTTTGTACTTGGTGGAGTGGAAATAGTAAGTTATATGGTTTTTGTGTCCAGCACCTTGCTTGACTTTGTACTTGGTGGAGTTTGAATAGTACATTATATAGGTTTTGTGTCCAGCACCTTCCCTGAGTTTGTACTTGGTGGTGTGGTAATAGTAAATTATATGCTTTTTGTGTCGAGCACCTTCCCTGAGTTTGTACTTTGTGGAGTAGGAATAGTAAATTACATGGGTTTTGTGTCCAGCACCTTTCCTGACTTTGTACCTGGTGTAGTGGGAATAGTAAATTATATGGGTTTGTTATCCAGCACCTTCCCTGAGTTACTACTTGGTGGAGTAGGAATAGTAAATTACATTGTTTGAGCATCCAGCACCTTCCCTGAGGTTATAGTTGGTGGAGTTGGAATAGTAAGTTATATGGTTTTTGTATCCAGCACCTTCCTTGACTTTGTACTTGGTGGAGTGGGAATAGTAAAATATATTGGTTTTGTGTCCAGCACCTTCCCTGAGTTTGTACTTGGTGGTGTGCGAATAGTAAATTATATGGTTTTTGTGTCCAGCACCTTCCCTGAGTTTGTACTTGGTGGAGTAGGAATAGTAAATTATATGGGTTTTGTGTCTAGCACCTTCCCTGAGTTTGTACTTGGTGGAGTGGGAATAGTAAATTATATGGGTTTGGTATCCAGCACCTTCTCAGAGTTACTACTTGGTGGAGTGGGAATAGTAAATTATATTGTTTGAGTGTCCAGCACCTTCCCTGAGGTTATAATTGGTGGAGATGGAATAGTAGGTTATATGGGTTTTGTGTCCAGCACCTTCCCTGACTTTGTACTTGGTGGAGTGGAAATAGTAAGTTATATGGTTTTTGTGTCCAGCACCTTCCTTGACTTTGTACTTGGTGGAGTTTGAATAGTAAATTATATGGGTTTTGTTTCCAGCACCTTCCCTGAGTTTGTACTTGGTGGTGTGGTAATAGTAAATTATATGGTTTTTGAATCGAGCACCTTCCCTGAGTTTGTACTTGGTGGAGTAGGAATAGTAAATTATATGGGTTTTGTGTCTAGCACCTTCCCTGAGTTTGTACTTGGTGGAGTGGGAAGAGTAAATTATATGGGTTTGGTATCCAGCACCTTCCCTGAGTTACTACTTGGTGGAGTGGGAACAGTAAATTACATTCTTTGAGTGTCCAGCACCTTCCCTGAGGTTATAGTAGATGGAATTGGAATAGTAAGTTATATGTGTTTTGTATCCAGCACCTTCCCTGACTTTGTACTTGGTGGAGTTGGAATAGTAAATTATATGGGTTTTGTGTCCAGCACCTTCCCTGACTTTGTACTTGGGGGAGTGGGAATAGTAAATTATATGGGTTTTGTGTCCAGCACCTTCCTTGACTTTGTACTTGGTGGAGCGGGAATAGTAAATTTTATAGGATTTGTGTCCAGCACCTTCTTTAATTTTGAACTTGGTGGTGTGGGAATAGTAAATTATATGGTTTTTGTGTCCAGCACCTTCCCAGACTTTGTACGTGGTGGAGTAGTAATAGTAAATTATATTGGTTTTGTGTCCAGCACCTGCCCTGTGTTTGTACTTGGTGGAGTGGGAAAAGTAAATTATATTGGTTTGGTATCCAGCACCTTCGCTGAGTTATTACTTGGTGGAGTGGGAATAGTAAATTACATTGTTTGAGTGTCCAGCACCTTCCCTGAGGTTATAGTTGGTGGAGTTGGAATAGTAGGTTATATGGGTTTTGTGTCCAGCACCTTCCCTGACTTTGTCCTTGGTGGAGTGGGAATAGTAAATTATATGGGTTTTGTGTCCAGCACCTTTCCTGACTTTGTACTTGGTGGAGTTTGAATAGTAAATTATATGGGTTTTGAGTCCAGCACCTTCCCTGAGTTTGTACTTGGTGGTGTGGTAATAGTAAATTATATGTTTTTTGTGTCGAGCACCTTCCCTGAGTTTGTACTTGGTGGAGTAGGAATAGTAAATTACATGGGTTTTGTGTCCAGCACCTTTCCTGACTTTGTACCTGGTGTAGTGGGAATAGTAAATTATATGGGTTTGTTATCCAGCACCTTCCCAGAGTTACTACTTGGTGGAGTAGGAATAGTAAATTACATTGTTTGAGCATCCAGCACCTTCCCTGAGGTTATAGTTGGTGGAGTTGGAATAGTAAGTTATATGGTTTTTGTATCCAGCACCTTCCTTGACTTTGTACTTGGTGGAGTGGGAATAGTAAATTATATTGGTTTTGTGTCCAGCACCTTCCCTGAGTTTGTACTTGGTTGTGTGCGAATAGTAAATTATATGTTTTTTGTGTCCAGCACCTTCCCTGAGTTTGTACTTGGTGGAGTAGGAATAGTAAATTATATGGGTTTTGTGTCTAGCACCTTCCCTGAGTTTGTACTTGGTGGAGTGGGAATAGTAAATTATATGGGTTTGGTTTCCAGCACCTTCTCAGCGTTACTACTTGGTGGAGTGGGAATAGTATATTATATTGTTTGAGTGTCCAGCACCTTCTCTGAGGTTATAATTGGTGGAGATGGAATAGTAGGTTATATGGGTTTTGTGTCCAGCACCTTCCCTGACTTTGTACTTGGTGGAGAGGAAATAGTAAGTTATATGGTTTTTGTGTCCAGCACCTTCCTTGACTTTGTACTTGGTGGAGTTTGAATAGTAAATTATATGGGTTTTGTTTCCAGCACCTTCCCTGAGTTTGTACTTGGTGGTGTGGTAATAGTAAATTATATGGTTTTTGAATCGAGCACCTTCCCTGAGTTTGTACTTGGTGGAGTAGGAATGGTAAATTACATTGTTTGAGGTTCCAGCACCTTCCCTGAGGTTATAGTAGGTGGAGTTGGAATAGTAAGTTATATGGGTTTTGTATCCAGCACCTTCCCTGACTTTGTACTTGGTGGTGTGTGAATAGTAAATTATATGTTTTTTTTGTCCAGCACCTTCCCTGACTTTGTACTTGGTTGGGTGGGAATAGTTAATTATATGGGTTTGATATCCAGCACCTTCCCTGAGTGACTACTTGGTGGAGTGGGAATAGTAAATTACATTGTTTGAGTGTCCAGCACCTTCCCTGAGGTTATAGTTGGTGGAGTTGGAATAGTAAGTTATATGGGTTTTGTGTCCAGCACCTTCACTGACTTTGTACTTGGTGGAGTGGGAATAGTAAGTTATATGGTTTTTGTGTCCAGCACCCTCCTTGACTTTGTACTTGGTGGAGTAGGAATAGTAAATTATATGGGTTTTGTATCCAGCGCCTTCCTTCACTTTGTACTTGGTGGAGTGGGAATAGTAATTTATATGGGTTTTGTGTCCAGCACCTTCCCTGAGTTTGTACTTGGTGGTGTGGGAATAGTAAATTATATGTTTTTGTGTCCAGCACCTTCCCTGACTTTGTACTTGGTGGAGTAGGAATAGTAAATTATATGGGTTTTACGTCCAGCACCTTCCCTGAGTTTGTACTTGGTGGAGTGGGAATAGTACATTATATGGGTTTGGTATCCAGCACCTTCCCTGAGTGACTACTTGGTGGAGTGGGAATAGTAAATTACATTTTTTGAGTGTCCAGCACCTTCCATGAGGTTATAGTTGGTGGAGATGGAATAGTAGGTTATATGGGTTTTGTGTCCAGCACCTTCCCTGACTTTGTAGTTGGTGGAGTGTATATAGTAAGTTATATGTTTTTTGTGTCCAGCACCTTGCTTGACTTTGTACTTGGTGGAATTTGAATAGTAGATTATATGGGTTTTGTGTCCAGCACCTTCCCTGAGTTTGTACTTTGTGGTGTGGTAATAGTAAATTATATGCTTTTTGTGTCGAGCACCTTCCCTGAGTTTGTACTTTGTGGAGTAGGAATAGTAAATTACATGGGTTTTGTGTCCAGCACCTTTCCTGACTTTGTACCTGATGTAGTGGGAATAGTAAATTATATGGGTTTGTTATCCAGCACCTTCCCTGAGTTACTACTTGGTGGAGTAGGAATAGTAAATTACATTGTTTGAGCATCCAGCACCTTCCCTGAGGTTATAGTTGGTGGAGTTGGAATAGTAAGTTATATGGTTTTTGTATCCAGCACCTTCCTTGACTTTGTACTTGGTGGAGTGGGAATAGTAAATTATATTGGTTTTGTGTCCAGCACCTTCCCTGAGTTTGTACTTGGTGGTGTGCGAATAGTAAATTATATGGTTTTTGTGTCCAGCACCTTCCCTGAGTTTGTACTTGGTGGAGTAGGAATAGTAAATTATATGGGTTTTGTGTCTAGCACCTTCCCTGAGTTTGTACTTGGTGGAGTGGGAATAGTAAATTATATGGGTTTGGTATCCAGCACCTTCTCAGAGTTACTACTTGGTGGAGTGGGAATAGTAAATTATATTGTTTGAGTGTCCAGCACCTTCCCTGAGGTTATAATTGGTGGAGATCGAATAGTAGGTTATATGGGTTTTGTGTCCAGCACCTTCCCTGACTTTGTACTTGGTGGAGTGGAAATAGTAAGTTATATGGTTTTTGTGTCCAGCACCTTCCTTGACTTTGTACTTGGTGGAGTTTGAATAGTAAATTATATGGGTTTTGTTTCCAGCACCTTCCCTGAGTTTGTACTTGGTAGTGTGGTAATAGAAAATTATATGGTTTTTGAATCGAGCACCTTCCCTGAGTTTGTACTTGGTGGAGTAGGAATAGTAAATTATATGGGTTTTGTGTCTAGCACCTTCCCTGAGTTTGTACTTGGTGGAGTGGGAATAGTAAATTATATGGGTTTGGTATCCAGCACCTTCCCTGAGTTACTACTTGGTGGATTGGGAACAGTAAATTACATTCTTTGAGTGTCCAGCACCTTCCCTGAGGTTATAGTAGATGGAATTGGAATAGTAAGTTATATGTGTTTTGTATCCAGCACCTTCCCTGACTTTGTACTTGGTGGAGTTGGAATAGTAAATTATATGGGTTTTGTGTCCAGCACCTTCCCTGACTTTGTACTTGGGGGAGTGGGAATAGTAAATTATATGAGTTTTGTGTCCAGCACCTTCCTTGACTTTGTACTTGGTGGAGCGGGAATAGTAAATTTTATAGGATTTGTGTCCAGCACCTTCTTTAATTTTGAACTTGGTGGTGTGGGAATAGTAAATTATATGGTTTTTGTGTCCAGCACCTTCCCAGACTTTGTACTTGGTGGAGTAGTAATAGTAAATTATATTGGTTTTGTGTCCAGCACCTGCCCTGAGTTTGTACTTGGTGGAGTGGGAAAAGTAAATTATATGGGTTTGGTATCCAGCACCTTCGCTGAGTTACTACTTGGTGGAGTGGGAATAGTAAATTACATTGTTTGAGTGTCCAGCACCTTCCCTGAGGTTATAGTTGGTGGAGTTGGAATAGTAGGTTATATGGGTTTTGTGTCCAGCACCTTCCCTGACTTTGTCCTTGGTGGAGTGGGAATAGTAAATTATATGGGTTTTGTGTCCAGCACCTTTTCTGACTTTGTACTTGGTGGAGTTTGAATAGTAAATTATATGGGTTTTGTGTCGAGCACCTTCCCTGAGTTTGTACTTGGTGGTGTGGTAATAGTAAATTATATGCTTTTTGTGTCGAGCACCTTCCCTGAGTTTGTACTTGGTGGAGTAGGAATAGTAAATTACATGGGTTTTGTGTCCAGCACCTTTCCTGACTTTGTACCTGGTGTAGTGGGAATAGTAAATTATATGGGTTTGTTATCCAGCACCTTCCTTGAGTTACTACTTGGTGGAGTAGGAATAGTAAATTACATTGTTTGAGCATCCAGCACCTTCCCTGAGGTTATAGTTGGTGGAGTTGGAATAGTAAGTTATATGGTTTTTGTATCCAGCACCTTCCTTGACTTTGTACTTGGTGGAGTGGGAATAGTAAATTATATTGGTTTTGTGTCCAGCACCTTCCCTGAGTTTGTTCTTGGTGGTGTGCGAATAGTAAATTATATGGTTTTTGTGTCCAGCACCTTCCCTGAGTTTGTACTTGGTGGAGTAGGAATAGTAAATTATATGGGTTTTGTGTCTAGCACCTTCCCTGAGTTTGTACTTGGTGGAGTGGGAATAGTAAATTATATGGGTTTGGTATCCAGCACCTTCTCAGAGTTACTACTTGGTGGAGTGGGAATAGTAAATTATATTGTTTGAGTGTCCAGCACCTTCCCTGAGGTTATAATTGGTGGAGATGGAATAGTAGGTTATTTGGGTTTTGTGTCCAGCACCTTCCCTGACTTTGTACTTGGTGGAGTGGAAATAGTAAGTTATATGGTTTTTGTGTCCAGCACCTTCCTTGACTTTGTACTTGGTGGAGTTTGAATACTAAATTATATGGGTTTTGTTTCCAGCACCTTCCCTGAGTTTGTACTTGGTGGTGTGGTAATAGTAAATTATATGGTTTTTTAATCGAGCACCTTCCCTGAGTTTGTATTTGGTGGAGTAGGAATAGTAAATTAAATGGGTTTTGTGTCTAGCACCTTCCCTGAGTTTGTACTTGGTGGAGTGGGAATAGTAAATTATATGGGTTTGGTATCCAGCACCTTCCCTGAGTTACTACTTGGTGGAGTGGGAACAGTAAATTACATTCTTTGAGTGTCCAGCACCTTCCCTGAGGTTATAGTAGATGGAATTGGAATAGTAAGTTATATGTGTTTTGTATCCAGCACCTTCCCTGACTTTGTACTTGGTGGAGTTGGAATAGTAAATTATATGGGTTTTGTGTCCAGCACCTTCCCTGACTTTGTACTTGGGGGAGTGGGAATAGTAAATTATATGGGTTTTGTGTCCAGCACCTTCCTTGACTTTGTACTTGGTGGAGCGGGAATAGTAAATTTTATAGGAATTGTGTCCAGCACCTTCTTTAATTTTGAACTTGGTGGTGTGGGAATAGTAAATTATATGGTTTTTGTGTCCAGCACCTTCCCAGACTTTGTACTTGGTGGAGTAGGAATAGTAAATTATATTGGTTTTGTGTCCAGCACCTACCCTGAGTTTGTACTTGGTGGAGTGGGAAAAGTAAATTATATGGGTTTGGTATCCAGCACCTTCGCTGAGTTACTACTTGGTGGAGTGGGAATAGTAAATTACATTGTTTGAGTGTCCCTGAGGTTATAGTTGGTGGAGTTGGAATAGTAAGTTATATGGGTTTTGTGTCCAGCACCTTTCCTGACTTTGTCCTTGGTGGAGTGGGAATAGTAAATTATATGGGTTTTGTGTCCAGCACCTTTCCTGACTTTGTACTTGGTGTTGTGGGAATAGTAAATTATATGGGTTTTGTGCCCAGCACCTTCTTTGAGTTTGTAATTGGTGGAGTGGGAATACTAAATAATAATATATGAGTGTTAAGTATTTTGTGAAAGTACATATGATTATATTAACTATGTTGAACTCATGTTGTATGGTAAATTTATTATTACAATTAATTTATTTTTGTAATCGTTAGTAATTAAAAAACATTAATTAGAGTCACAGCATGTTTAAAATATGTTATTATTTTCAAAAAGTAGGTTGTAAAATTAGAAATTAGAAAATAATTGTATTGCTATTTTTCAATGTTATCTGTACATTTTTATTTTTATTGAATCAATAAAACATATTTACATTTTCATCACAGTTTGTCTGAAAAAATTATTTCAAATATAATTTATTACAATTATTTTGAAGTAAAGTGATATTTATTCAGTGTACATTTTTATTTCACAGATTATGATGTAAAAATAAAAATGTATTTGACACATTATATATAACAACTTTTTTTTAGAATTTTCTAACATTGTGGTAGTATTTTTAAACATTATTTGTAGTACACATATTTATAAACATTAATACAAAAAGGTAGGTTTTGTTAACATTATTATATTATTTACATTTGAATTAAATACATTTTTATTATTAATATATAAAAGCTTAATAATAATAATATTTACAGATACATTGCTAATGTTTTTAGGTAAAACATTGGTTTATACAAACAGTAAATAATAATAATATTATTAACAGTATTGTATATTCATACAGTCATGTAAGTAATTTGTAATAAGAAAAATGTTTTTGTATTTAATATAAAGTCATTGAAAATAACATATAGTACATTGGAATAATATTTATAACAATGTTATATTTTTATTTAATTGAAAAAAATACAATAGTTATATAGGGGCCGATTCCGATTCGGGAAAAACCGCTCCGAATAGCCGTTCGGAGCGTTTTTCCCATACGAATCGTACTCTGCAACGTCCCCCGTACGTACGACGAAGTACGATTCGTACCAGGGGCCGTACACGTCGTACAGAGACCGTACGACTCTAATCTCCTTATGATTCTCCCCCGGAACCCGCTGTATGCGACATCTATACAGTTCGTGGCTGGTTTTAACGACCCAGCAAGTACGATACGTGTCGGGTACGCACCGTACGACCCTTTTTCTACGGGAGCTGAAAACAGCCGTAAAATCAGAGTTCGCGCCGAAACAGGTACGGAACGGCCCCCTGGGTACGGTGCGTATCCCCCATGATCGCAGAGGTACGCACCGTACCCCTGCGATCATGGGGTGTACGAGCCGTACCCCATGTACGATGGGTGTACGAGCCGTACCCCATGTACGATGGGTGTACGAGCCGTACCCCATGTATGATGGGTGTATGAGCTGTACCCCATGTACAATGGGTGTACGAGCCGTACCCCATGTACGATGGGTGTACGAGCCATACCCCATCGTACATGGGGTACGGCTCCTACACCCATCATACTTGGGGTACGGCTCGTACACCCATCGTACATGGGGTACGGCTCGTACACCCCATGATAGCAGGGGTACGCAACCTACCCCTGCGATCATGGGGTGTACGGACCGTACGGTGTGTATGTGTCTGTGTGCTTTTTCGTATGACTCGCCCTTACCTGACATGGACCGTACGAATCGTGTCCTCATACCCCAGTCCAGATCGTACTCGTCGAATCGTACTGCATGTGTACGAGTCCTACGGCAGGTGTACGAGTCACGGTTTCAGCCTTTCAATACGTACGGATCGCAACGATTCGGACGGATTCACGGAATATGGATCGTACTACGCGACTCGGACGGACGGGTACGATTCGTACGGAGAGGGCTCCGGATACAAATCGTACGTTTTTTTTCCCGAATCGGAATGGACCCCATAATGTATATTGTAACATGTGTAAAATAATTTTTAAATGTTATTTAATGTTAATAGAAATGGGATGATTTATTTGTTTGGGCATATTTTGTAACCGCGCCATGTTATTTTGGGTTATTTCGACTTGGAAGAGCTCTTGGTTGGAGCCTGCTTCGCGTGTGGAAGGATAAGTTTAATTGTAGGTACTTTATATAAGTTATATGTTTAGCTTGAGTGTTTGTGGAGTGTTGTACGTTTTCTATTGTTTGGTAGTTGTAGGATGTGTGTGTTTTAGAAGTTTGTTACAGTTTTCGTTTTGGTTCCGGTTTACTAATTTTGGGTTAGTATGTTGATGAGGTAGGAATAGGGTTAGAAATGTAACGTAATGTTTTGTATTGTGTTTAATAATGTTTTGTATTGTATGTTGGGGTGTATTGTGTGCGGGTGGGTATGTATTTTTTCTATTTTACAGGTACTTTATGTGGATTTCGTTTTTGGGAGAAGATTGCGTTTTTTTTTCATAAGAAGGGTCTCTATTATTTTTTAATATATTAGAAACACACTTTCTACCATTTTCGGTTTTTCCTGGAGCGTTTTTTATGTTTTACACTATTTTCGGGTCTTTAACCCCTCCCATGCTCGTGACGGAACCGTTCCATCACGAGCCTCGGGTGGGCTGTGCTGGTAACGGAACGGTTCCGTCACGGCCTCTCGCTGCGCCTGCGTAGCACGAATCCCGCGCCTGCGATAACATTCTGTAGCGCGGGCGGGGCTGTGACGGAACCGTTCCGTCACAAGCACAGCTCACCCGTGTGCCGTGACAGAGCGGTTCTGTCACGAGCACGGGACCGCTGCGTGACCCCCCCAACCCCTTAGAACTGCGGCGGAATAGCCACCGCAGTGAAGGGGTTAATGGCTTATCGCTGGATCCATTATGGAGAAGAATCGATATGGATCTGTTTTTTTAATTTTATTTCTATTTCATTTCCATGGAGCGTTTTTTTCTATTTTGTGAACTATTTTCGGGTTTTTTAAGGGTTTCCTAGTGGATTGTGTTGGAGCAGATTTTTTGGGATTTCGTGTTATTTTTGGATGACCCCTTTTGGATTGTTTTGGTGGATTATTTCGAAGGAATGACTTATTTGGTTACAAAGGTTTTTCTTCTGCAACAAAGTGAGTAAGTATTTTTCATTTTTTTATTGGGTGGGATTGTTATGTTATTTTTTATGTAATTTTATGGTATATGTTAGTAATTGTAAGGAAATTATTTAGATATTTAAGTAAATATATGAAATATATTTCAATAATTTTGTTACAGTTTCTAACATGTGTTTAATATCTGTATTTTATGTTTACTATTTGAATATTGTTGGTATGTAAATTATGTTTAAAGAATTGTTTTAGCTATGGTAGATAGGTATGGTAGGTCTCTGGCAGTTGGGTAATGGGTTAGTTGGCTTTGTAAGGTGTTGTAAATTTTTTTGGTTTCGTTAGTGAGTTTCAGGCCTATTTGTGTGATAGATTGCTCCATTCGGAGTTCTTGATAGCTTCGCTCTTTTTGTAATGCTTGAAGGAGTTTATGTAGGGTTAGGGAACCTCTGCCTGTACCTGCTTGGAAAGCATTGTGCCATCCTTCGGCAGCGTTGTTGCTTTTAGCTTGTTTATTTAGTGTACTTAGTTAGACGTTCCACCTTTTTTCGTTTCCTTAGTTAGTTTTGGGCCTATTTGTGTTATATATTGCTCCATTCCGAGTTCTTGATAGCTTTGCTCTTTTTGTAATGCTTGAAGGAGTTTATGTAGGATTAGGGAACCTCTGACTGTACCTGCTTGGAACGCATTGTGCCATCCTTCGACAGCGTTGTCGCTTTTAGCTTGTTTATTTAGTGTACTTAGATAGACGTTCCACTAGGGGATTTGGAATTTTGGTTGCCTTCTGTGTCCAGATCTGTGTACTCTTCCTACCCATGTATCCTCCAAATAATCTAAGACAGGGCTTAGTTTAGTTCCATTTTTTTTATAATAGGGGCTGTCTATTAATAAGTTGTAATGTTCCGCTACGTCTGTAACTGGAACATAGCCAGTGCAATTAATTTTTGTACCTGGTAGGCAAAAGTACTGTCAGTGCAGTATTGGGTGCTTAGTGCAGATTTTTGTATATGTTTCCATATACATTTGTTAAAGTGGTAGTAGCAACCTTGGATTGCTGTGTGAGGGTAGGTTTTAAGAATAGTATTTATCATTGCTTTCTCAAAGTCAATGATAATTTTTGGGGGGAAATAATTATTTGTTAGCTCTTTTATTTTATTTAGTACCTCAGTATAGGTTACTTGCTGTTTGTTGGGTAGTAGGGCATATATGAAGGGAATATTGCAGTTTTGATAGTGTCCATGGATGGTGTATAATTGGAAGAATGGTTTTGGGCACACTGAGAATGTGCCATCCATCATCCATGTTTCGCATTTGTGTAATTTCACCATATTGTTAGCTGTAGCAAACACTATATATTTTTTTTCTTTACATGCATTGTCATATATGATGAAAGGTTCATTATTATGGGTTATTGTTAGTTCAGGGCGTATTTGGACTTCCTCAAATGTTTTGGGGCAGGTGGTGTAGCTGTAGTTATTCTTTTTTGCCTAGCTATTGTCCTTTTTAGCGAATCTATAGAAGGGACTTGATCTGATGCATGCTGGGGGAGAGTTCTTAGATGGTCCTTAAGAATAGTTTTAGATGGGCGGTCTGTGTTAGTGCTGGCTTCTTTTAGTGAGTCAAGCATTTGTCTAATTTCTATTTCTGTAACGTTGGGAGGGTGGTTATGTTCTGTTGTGTTAGTTACAGTTGTTTCATTAGTTATAGCACGACCATAAGATTTATTACTGTAATATTTACTGCATTTCCAAAACACTTTCAATTGATGTTGTTTTTCCTGGGTATATGTGTAGCCCATATAACAAAGAAGTATTTTCCCTTTCTGTGAAGTTACAAATTTAGCTTCTTCTGTCATTGTTCTGGTTTCTTTCTACAGTAAATAAATGTTACGTTTAGAAATGTAGGTTTGTTTTACGTTTATCATTACATTTATCATATATGCACAGTATATTTACCAGTTTTTCAGTTGTTTGGAGGGCTGTGCTCTGTGTTTTGATGGTTTTCTTCTCTGTTTCTTTTGTAGATGGCTCTGTTGGTAAAAGAAAAATAATTTATTGTATATGTTTTGTTCTCAAGTAATGGATTCCTTTTCACTTGGAAGTTTTCTTTTTAAGTTTCTTTTTATAACTTGTCTCTGTTATTTCAGTTTGTATACTTACTTTGTTTTTAGAGTTGATAGGTTTGTAAATGTTGGCCTTTTTTTCTTTGATTGTGGTATATCTGCAATAAATGGCAAAAATGAAAGAAATTGATTAGTTTATTGTTTAATTTATTATTTGTAGTTTGTAGTGATAAGGCTAGTAGTTAATATCAGAAACTCACTTTGGTATTCTTTATCCTTTGTTTGATGGTAGCTGTTTTTTGTTCTGGTGAAAATTTAGCAGAGTTTCCCCTTCTTCACGTTTTGTAGCACCAAGTGGTATCTAATTGTGTGTTTTCTTTCTTTATATAGTGTTTGAATTATGTGTTGGTTGATCTCATTGGTCAATGTAATTGTTTGGTGTGTTTTATTGGTTGTTTGAGACATTTTGAATTTTTTTGGTAGTTCAGTGAATCGTTTTGTAGCTGGTAGGTAATGATTTTATGTTGTGGTTCATTTATTGTTATAGTTATTTTTTTCTTCAATATTGTTTTGTAATGTTTTATATGAATATATCATGTGAACTTATTGAATTATAAAAATGTTTCATATGTGTTAAATGTTGCTGTTTATTTATTGTTTAATTGTAGTATGTTATATGTTATATAAGTATGCTGATTTATGTTATGATGACAGTGTTTTTTATAGATATATTCCTATATTTATTATGTATAGTGCAGTCGATAATTTTTTTTCTCGAAATTTTTGTGGTCTATATTTTAGTATTCAATATTTTTGATTATTTCTTTATGTGTATTGAAAGTCGATATATTTTAATTGCGATATTTTTTAGGGTCGATAATGTTGTTTCCGAGGTTTTTTAGTATCGATATTTTTGAGTCGATATTTTTTTAGTTTTATGTTTACGTATGGAGGGTCGATATTTTTGTAGTCGATATAATTAAGTTGATAATTTTTATAGTCGATATTCGGTCCGTCGATATTATAATGTTTCAGTGATCCAAAATGAGGAAAATAAGAGAACTAGAGGTCTAATGAAGGGATCTATTAAAATATATTGGATGCACATCGCAACCCTCATGAAGGGAGGGACATTTACCGCACTTTAACACACGGTGTGATCGTGGGCAATTCAATGCCTCTGGTTTGAGCTCAAATTAATGTGGATTTGGTTCCTTTATATACACTTAAAAAATTACTAATTTTGTAGAAGTTACATAGGGCCCTTCAGAGCAGGGGGCTAAAACAGCAGCAGCATTCCCTAAAACTGGGGCAGTTAATAGGCCTGAAATTGAAGCAGCGGGTGAAAAAGAATCAAAATAGTGCAGGTTCTCCTTCTGACAGAGTACCTGTCTGCTACTGAGAAGTTCCAGTACTCTCCCATTAAAAGTATTGAACCCCTGCCGCGGAGTAGTGCACGTACTCTCCCTTTAAAAGTAAAGAAGTGCAGGTACGTAGTACCAGCGAGTTCTTACCCATTTAAATCAGTGAATTTAAGTCTTCCACTCAAGCTCTGATAAGTAAAGGCATGCTAATCTCTGATTTAGTCAACAGGCACTAGAGGTAGGGTGCAGCTTTGCATGGGCTCGGCCTGACAGGGTCCTGTTTAACTGCCGTAAGCTAAGCGTATCTCACTTCTGAATACAATAAAGGGACTACGAAAAAACACCCGCCCCATTGACCCCTTGCACCCCCTGAAATTTCAAACAAAAGAACAGTAAAAGTACTGCCATGCCGCTGAAACAGTTAGAAATGCGTACAACACGCCACGGTAAAGGGTAGTACTGTTTACACTATATAAACCCAATTACAATACAGACAAATAAAATGGATTTCGCGTAAATTTAGTAAAATAAAGGCGGCAACGCGAGGAGAAGGGAAACTCTCCTTTTTATGCTCAGACTTTTAAGGTAGCCCACACAATGGCGTAACGAAATTTGAATTCTGCAGTAGACTACACTGCGAGTGAGAGACCGTATACCAGATGAACAAGTTGTGCACCATTTGGGAAATAACATTGAAAAGGTACAATCTTTATATCACGAAGCTGCCCCGTACTTTCAACCGATCAGAAATATGAATACATTGGTTTTGAGTACTTGGGGGAGTTGCCTTATTGTATGTCTGCTGTAGTAATAACACTTTAATCCAACTTGTCTTTAACGAATGGGCAGAACGAGGGTGCTGCCACAGGAAGGTCCTATTAAGAAGAATTGTGTTTGCGTATTAATTACACTTCACTGACCCCATTGGAGTGTAGAAAATCACTAACACCACCTCACACACCAAGGGATTTCACGTATTCAACCGCACGGAAAGGCAACCAAAAGTATTCTCCCATCAGTAACTCAAACTACCCTGGAGCCTTACTCACTTCCCATCACCTACTTAAGACACAACCAATAAATAATGGTTTATGGTCAAATAACTCATTATTTCCCTCCAATGCTTCAAAGGAATTGCGTTTATATGCTACAATCCAAGCATCGAGCTCAGCACACTAACTCCATGTCGCCCACAAACCCAAACAAAGGCATCCCGCTTATTTGCTTATCCTCCCACCATCTAGAAACCAAGCTTTCTGGGCTTACCTTGACCTCCCACTGTCTTCTGAACGGCAGCCTAAGCGTAGCGGATGCCCACCTAGCACGGTTTTAGAAAGCCTGCAGTGAATCATGCATTCTCTGTAGGGGCCAAGCTCGTGTTGAACAAGCATCCCACCAGAATCAAAAGATGCTGTAAGAAAGCATTAACGATCTGCGTTTTTTTAACCACACTCATCTCATGCAGTCCCACCTACTTTACTTTCACCGTGTAAAGAGGCCTCACTTTAGCAGATGTACATGACACCATTAACATAGAACTCTCACCTCCCATAGTACTACTCCGATATAAAAAGACAACACAAATGCTAAAATGTCCACTCATTTTCGGTCAATAGCCATTGCCTCAAATATTATCACTTTCACCTCACACCCCACTGCTTGGCCCACACCCTGTGGGTCCCTTTAAAGGCATTCTGAGCCCTCTACCAAGTCTGTTTCTTTGGGGCCTTACTCGTCCCGCACACTGCCCCTTCCCTGTTCTTGCATACAGGCTGGACGGGTCCCTCACTGCGGAAACAAACAGGTGGGGATCCGAAGGTTGAGAGCCATCCATCAAACTGACACCAGGAAGTTCAACAGTATTCAATTACAGAGCTCCCAGACAGTAGGAGTGTGCGGTGACGAGCTACATTACATCGAAGCATCAATCATTAACAAGCAAAGGCTGATCACTTGAGCTCTGAAAGGGAGTGATTTCTCCTGAGCGCAGAACAACATGTGATCCCAAAGAGACTAGACTCAGAGTTTAGGTAGATTCACTCACTGCATTGAAAACTCAAACTAATTACGAGGCAGCACACATATCAATCCTACAAGTGTTGTATCCTGCGCTCGTCACTCAAATCTCCTCTTTCCAGCTCACAATGCGGTGAAAATGTGTAATTCCGACTGCCTCCCTAAACAAGCACGGAATCAAAACTTGTAGTGCATGCGCACCACAGAGGAGCCGAACGCAGGAATCGAAACCAGTGGTGCGCGCGCACCACAGAGGATTGGGGGGGGGGGCGAAGGAGCCTGTCGTCTGTGCCATGCGCTGATGCGCGTCCTAGACACGGACGGGAATGAGAGGAGCAAAGGCGGGACATGCGCCCGCCTTTGCCCAATTGCATGCTGCTTTTTTTTTTAAAAAGCAAGCAAAATCCAATGGCAGACGGGGAAAGCAAAACCACACGCACAAGCGTGTGGTCAGCTTTCAGTACCCCGTACAAGGGGTCTCGCGCTGCACGGGCACTGCTGCGCACTGCAACACTTGGCACGAGACCTAAAAAGGTATATAGTAATTAGGTGTAATTACCATTGACAATGACAGACCCTGTAACTCCCTAGTACATGGTAGTGCATGTAGGTGTAGACCCAGCAGAGTTAAGACACCAAAGCGTGCACTGCTGTATTGCCTGCTGTCGTTTTAAATGCCTGCACTGCTTTGCAAGCTGCTTTTAAACTAAATGTATATGCATATTCGACTTTGGATTTAAAGTAACTTCCACAGGATTAAACTACCTTATTGTTGCGGATGTCACCTCTACAGTCTGCCTCAGGTGCTCCTAGGGTAGGGTGCCATGTAAAAATAAGCAGGGATATTTTAAAATATGTTTTGTATGCCCTGGTGTGGAAAAAGTTACCAATTTCATTGTTCCCCGTTGTAGTATTTTAGCTTCATAGGCTAACATGGGAACACTGTAAAACAGTGCAACTACTGATAGGACTGAGCTAAAATATTATCTGAAGGACAACTTGCCAATGTTAAATTTATCAAGACTAATACACAAAAGAATTGATTTAATTTCTGTGAGCCAAAATCCAGCCTGCTAGCAGCCTCTCCTGATTGGCCAGCCCTTAACAGGCTTAGCCAAACTGCTTTGTTGAGGTGATAAGTGGCCTGCATAGGGGCAAAGTTTGTGTGGTGGGGAACTCTGCAGCTTCAGAGAACAGGCCAAGAAAGAGTCTGAGTAAACATTCTGGTCTTCAAAGACAGCAGGACAGTAAAGAATTCCAGCCTGGCCTACCCCCTCGTCCTGTAACCCCCAGCCAGGTCTGGAAGGCAAGTGTTAATGGAAATGAGCCACACCAGTAGGATGGCTTGGCCAGATCTTTCTCCCAAGGAGGGAAATTCTCCATCTTTAATTTTAAAGTAAATAGCTTTGCGGGATGATAATATACAACACTTTGAAGGAAGCTGTCATGCTATTGGGCAGCACATTGTGCTCTATTGGTCAGGGGTGCCCCTCCCTATTTGTCTCCCCGGAACATTGGCTAAATATGTGAGAGCTGCATAGCAACTCAGATCTGCTGTCTGAAACTACGAGGAGAAGAAGGACTGCCCTGCTGGAACCCTGCTCTGCACTCAATAGGATTGCACTGTGAAAGATTGCACCTGCTGCACATCGGGAACTACAGCCATGAGGACTTCGCCTTGCTTCAGAAAGGGATAAGGAGTGGACTTCTTTCCTGAAAGCAGCAGGTTAAAATAGCTCACCTGCACCATCCCCTCCAGAAGTCCTCAGCCTGGAGTGCATCCAGTGGACTTTTAAGGTTTTGGCCAGGTGCATTGTGGGAACGGTAGTCCCAAACTCCCAAAGACCATTTCAGGACTTCTAGACTGTCATGTAGATAGGCTTTGCCTTTACACTGTGTTAAGTTAGCATGAGATTATTATAAGTTTAAATGCCATTTTACCTCTATGCTGCTTTTGCACACTGCACATATTGTTATTGATGCTTTGAGCCTAGTAGAATATTTTGCTTCACACAAGAATAATATGTTTTCTTATAGTATCAGCTTTCCTTGGTAAGCTATGTCTGAACAGTGAGTGCCGAGGCCTTCAAAGTTATTTCAACACAGCGGTTGTTGTCCGGTCTGATCAGCGCACGTCTTAGACATAACACATAGGCTGCTGTGGCCAACGCTGACTTTTGGCGCATGTAATATTGCACTGCGCAGAGCATGCACACACACTTGATGAATATATGCATGCAGAGAGTTGGTGTAGAAGATGATGTGATCCCTTTCTACTAAGACCAGAGGTATGGGGCCGCCCTTCTAAAACCCAAAGAGACCTTTTATAATATAATATAATATAGTAGCAAGGGAGGGTAAGACTGAGGTTCTATTTAGACCTTTTCCCTTTAGCATTTGAACATGCTTTCACCCTTTGTATTTTATGGACTAGTAACTATGCTGATAACCTTGTTGCTTATAATATGTTTGCTTGTATTAGCCAAGATACTGCACTTGAGAACACTGCATTAGAAATAAATATTTCCAACTTGCACGTGTCCTCATTTACTCCTTGTTCAGGGCTGGTATGATAGTATAACAAAAGAGTGTTCATGTGTTCCCAGTGAACTGAGGTGTTCTACGTTCATGTTCTGGGTTGTCTAGTCATTGGGGGTGTGTAAGAACCAATGAGACACTGATTGCTAGTCTGGTAGGGGATTTTGGATACTATGGTGAGTTTTGGCACACCCTAATTCACTGAGGTTCCAAGTCTCTATGTACAGTTCTGTGTAGGAGCAGAATCCCTGCGACAAGACCATTGTGTGTGTTTTGGACATTTGGAACCCTCAAGAGAAACTTCAGGGAGAAGCTCCAGAAGTTTGGAGCAACTTGTGGAAAAAGCTCCATAAAATGACCGGTAGTTTGATGAGAGTCAGGGCACTGACATCAAACCGCGACCTGGCCTGTACATCTGAAAAGGACAGTTAGTTATAGATTCCTTAACTGAGAATTACCCCCAGACGTCAGACTGGATACCAAGAATTTTTTTCTTAGGAGTACCCCTCTGCATCGGTAGGTGGTATCGGTCGACTCTACATCCGTCATCGGCATCATGTTTACAGTGATGATGTCACAGTGCCTACTTAGATGCCATCCTTGCGCACTGACGTCAGTTCTGACATGACTGTCCATGCCAGAAGCACAGAGCCATGCAAGTCATTGTCCGCTGGTGTGCTAATATTATGGCCCTGCAAGGAAGTCCCTGTTCCTGGAAGTCAGTTCGCAGAGCAGGGAAGATATTGTGGAGCTGTAAGGAATCTTTAACTATTCTATGTCTCTTACGGATAGATTGTTACCAAAGGTTAGTACCTTGTTCATCTGAAGGAGACAGTTAGTTATAGATTCCTTACTTTAGAATAGATGCCCCAGCAATACCAACCCTGGAGGAGAGTCTGCGAACCAAGTTCACACCAGAAAGTACTGGAGGACTGAACAGGCAAAATAGCCGTCCTTCCAGACTTGGCTGTCCAGGCAGTAAAGTCTGGTAAATCTGTTCAAGGATGCCCACGTGGCTGTCTGTCAGATGTCAATGAGTGGAACACCACATGCATTGTTTGGGGTGGCTGCCGTAGCTCTAGTAGAATTCGCTCTGAGCCCTCTGAAAATTCCTTTTTCGCCAAAGCG
>NW_028254881.1:0-62786 GCF_964263255.1 Lissotriton vulgaris | reverse complement strand
AAATGAATTTTTCGGACTATACCAAAAATGTTTCAAAATGTCAAATGGATCGTGCCTCATGTTGAATAACCACTTTTTAACCCCTCAGAGAGACCAAAATTGCCATTTTTACAGAGTTTTGCTTACACAAAAGCTTCAATTTTGACCGATTTCAGGCACATAAATGACTTTAAACACACTTATTTTAGTTGAAAAAGACTTAATTCACATCCAACAGTTGTTTGGAGTCAAAAGATTAAATGTTAAAATTTCATCGATATGGACCATTTTGGGGACGTTCGACAGGTCCGGAGTCATCGTTTTTCATCAGAAAATGAATTTTTCGGACTGTACCAAAAATGATTCAAAATGTCAAAGTGATGGTGCCTCATGTTGAATAACCACTTTTTAACCCCTCAGAGTGACCAAAATTGCCGTTTTTACAGAGTTTTGCTTACACAAAAGTTTCAATTTTGACCTATTTCAGGCACATAAATGACTTTAAACACACTTATTTTAGTTGAAAAAGACTTAATTCACATCCAACAGTCGTTTGGAGTCTAAAGATTAAATGTTAAAATTTCATCCATATGGACCATTTTGGGGATGTTCGACAGGTCTGGAGTCATCGTTTTTCATCCAAAAATTAATTTTTCGGACTCTACCAAAAATGATTCAAAATGTCAAATGGATCGTGCCTCATGTTGAATAACCACTTTTTAACCCCTCAGAGTGACCAAAATTGCCATTTTTACAGAGTTTTGCTTACACAAAAGCTTAAATTTTGACCAATTTCAGGCACATAAATGACTTTAAACACACTTATTTTAGTTGAAAAAGTCATAATTCACATCCAACAGTCGTTTGGAGTCAAAAGATTAAATGTTAAAATTTCATCGATATGGACCATTTTGGGGACGTTCGACAGGTCCGGAGTCATTGTTTTTCATCAAAAAATAATTTTTCGGACTATACCAAAAATTATTCAAAATGTCAAATGGATCGTGCCTCATGTTGAATAACCACTTTTTAACCCCTCAGAGTGACCAAAATTGCCATTTTTACAGAGTTTTGCTTACACAAAAGCTTCAATTTTGACCAATTTCAGGCATATAAATGACTTTAAACACACCTATTTTAGTTGAAAAAGTCATAATTCACATCCAACAGTCGTTTGGAGTCAAAAGATTAAATGTTAAAATTTCATCGATATGGACCATTTTGGGGACGTTCGACAGGTCCGGAGTCATCGTTTTTCATCAGAAAATGAATTTTTCGGACTATACCAAAAATGTTTCAAAATGTCAAATGGATCGTGCCTCATGTTGAATAACCACTTTTTAACCCCTCAGAGAGACCAAAATTGCCATTTTTACAGAGTTTTGCTTACACAAAAGCTTCAATTTTGACCGATTTCAGGCACATAAATGACTTTAAACACACTTATTTTAGTTGAAAAAGACTTAATTCACATCCAACAGTCGTTTGGAGTCTAAAGATTAAATGTTAAAATTTCATCGATATGGACACTTTTGGGGATGTTCGACAGGTCCGGAGTCATCGTTTTTCATCAAAAAATTAATTTTTCGGACTCTACCAAAAATGATTCAAAATGTCAAATGGATCGTGCCTCATGTTGAATAACCACTTTTTAACCCTTCAGAGTGACCAAAATCGCCATTTTTACAGAGTTTTGCTTACACAAAAGCTTCAATTTTGACCAATTTCAGGCACATAAATGACTTTAAACACACTTATTTTAGTTGAAAAAGTCATAATTCACATCCAACAGTCGTTTGGAGTCAAAAGATTAAATGTTAAAATTTCATCGATATGGTTCATTTTGGGTACGTTCGACAGGTCCGGAGTCATCGTTTTTCATCAGAAAATGAATTTTTCGGACTGTACCAAAAATGATTCAAAATGTCAAAGTGATGGTGCCTCATGTTGAATAACCACTTTTTAACCCCTCAGAGTGACCAAAATTGCCGTTTTTACAGAGTTTTGCTTACACAAAAGTTTAAATTTTGACCAATTTCAGGCACATAAATGACTTTAAACACACTTATTTTAGTTGAAAAAGTCATAATTCACATCCAACAGTCGTTTGGAGTCAAAAGATTAAATGTTAAAATTTCATCGATATGGACCATTTTGGGGACGTTCGACAGGTCCGGAGTCATCGTTTTTCATCAGAAAATGAATTTTTCGGACTATACCAAAAATGATTCAAAATGTCAAAGTGATGGTGCCTCATGTTGAATAACCACTTTTTAACCCCTCAAAGTGACCAAAATTGCCATTTTTACAGAGTTTTGCTTACACAAAAGTTTCAATTTTGACCAATTTCAGGCACTTAAATGACTTTAAACACACTTATTTTAGTTGAAAAGGACTTAATTCACATCCAACAGTCGTTTGGAGTCTAAAGATTAAATGTTAAAATTTCATCGATATGGACACTTTTGGGGATGTTCGACAGGTCCGGAGTCATCGTTTTTCATCAAAAAATTAATTTTTCGGACTCTACCAAAAATGATTCAAAATGTCAAATGGATCGTGCCTCATGTTGAATAACCACTTTTTAACCCTTCAGAGTGACCAAAATCGCCATTTTTACAGAGTTTTGCTTACACAAAAGCTTCAATTTTGACCAATTTCAGGCACATAAATGACTTTAAACACACTTATTTTAGTTGAAAAAGTCATAATTCACATCCAACAGTCGTTTGGAGTCAAAAGATTAAATGTTAAAATTTCATCGATATGGTTCATTTTGGGTACGTTCGACAGGTCCGGAGTCATCGTTTTTCATCAGAAAATGAATTTTTCGGACTGTACCAAAAATGATTCAAAATGTCAAAGTGATGGTGCCTCATGTTGAATAACCACTTTTTAACCCCTCAGAGTGACCAAAATTGCCGTTTTTACAGAGTTTTGCTTACACAAAAGTTTCAATTTTGACCAATTTCAGGCACATAAATGACTTTAAACACACTTATTTTAGTTGAAAAAGACTTAATTCACATCCAACAGTCGTTTGGAGTCTAAAGATTAATTGTTAAAATTTCATCGATATGGACCATTTTGGGGATGTTCGACAAGTCCGGAGTCATCGTTTTTCATCAAAAAATTAATTTTTTGGACTGTACCAAAAATGATTCAAAATGTCAAATGGATCATGCCTCATGTTGAATAACCACTTTTTAACCCCTCAGAGTGACCAAAATTGCCATTTTTACAGAGTTTTGCTTACACAAAAGCTTCAATTTTGACCAATTTTAGGCACATAAATGACTTTAAACACACCTATTTTAGTTGAAAAAGTCATAATTCACATCCAACAGTCGTTTGGAGTCAAAAGATTAAATGTTAAAATTTCATCGATATGGACCATTTTGGGTACGTTCGACAGGTCCGGAGTCATCGTTTTTCATCAGAAAATGAATTTTTCGGACTGTACCAAAAATGATTCAAAATGTCAAAGTGATGGTGCCTCATGTTGAATAACCACTTTTTAACCCCTCAGAGTGACCAAAATTGCCATTTTTACAGAGTTTTGCTTACACAAAAGTTTCAATTTTGACCTATTTCAGGCACATAAATGACTTTAAAACACACTTATTTTAGTTGAAAAAGACTTAATTCACATCCAACAGTCGTTTGGAGTCTAAAGATTAAATGTTAAAATTTCATCGATATGGACCATTTTGGGGATGTTCGACAGGTCCGGAGTCATCGTTTTTCATCCAAAAATTAATTTTTCGGACTCTACCAAAAATGATTCAAAATGTCAAATGGATCGTGCCTCATGTTGAATAACCACTTTTTAGCCCCTCAGAGTGACCGAAATTGCCATTTTTACAGAGTTTTGCTTACACAAAAGCTTACATTTTTACCAATTTCAGGCACATAAATGACTTTAAACACACTTATTTTAGTTGAAAAAGTCATAATTCACATCCAACAGTCGTTTGGAGTCAAAAGATTAAATGTTAAAATTTCATCGATATGGACCATTTTGGGGACGTTCGACAGGTCCGGAGTCATCGTTTTTCATCAAAAAATTAATTTTTCGGACTATACCAAAAATTATTCAAAATGTCAAATGGATCGTGCCTCATGTTGAATAACCACTTTTTAACCCGTCAGAGTGACCAAAATTGCCATTTTTACAGAGTTTTGCTTACACAAAAGCTTCAATTTTGACCAATTTCAGGCACATAAATGACTTTAAACACACCTATTTTAGTTGAAAAAGTCATAATTCACATCCAACAGTCGTTTGGAGTCAAAAGATTAAATGTTAAAATTTCATCGATATGGACCATTTTGGGGACGTTCGACAGGTCCGGAGTCATCGTTTTTCATCAGAAAATGAATTTTTCGGACTATACCAAAAATGATTCAAAATGTCAAATGGATCATGCCTCATGTTGAATAACCACTTTTTAACCCCTCAGAGAGACCAAAATTGCCATTTTTACAGAGTTTTGATTACACAAAAGCTTCAATTTTGACCGATTTCAGGCACATAAATGACTTTAAACACACTTATTTTAGTTGAAAAAGTCATAATTCACATCCAACAGTTGTTTGGAGTCAAAAGATTAAATGTTAAAATTTCATCGATATGGACCATTTTGGGGACGTTCGACAGGTCCGGAGTCATCGTTTTTCATCAGAAAATGCATTTTTCGGACTATACCAAAAATGATTCAAAATGTCAAATGGATCGTGCCTCATGTTGAATAACCACTTTTTAACCCCTCAGAGAGACCAAAATTGCCATTTTTACAGAGTTTTGCTTACACAAAAGCTTCAATTTTGACCGATTTCAGGCACATAAATGACTTTAAACACACTTATTTTAGTTGAAAAAGACTTAATTCACATCCAACAGTTGTTTGGAGTCAAAAGATTAAATGTTAAAATTTCATCGATATGGACCATTTTGGGTACGTTCGACAGGTCCGGAGTCATCGTTTTTCATCAGAAACTGAATTTTTCGGACTGTACCAAAAATGATTCAAAATGTCAAAGTGATGGTGCCTCATGTTGAATAACCACTTTTTAACCCCTCAGAGTGACCAAAATTGCCATTTTTACAGAGTTTTGCTTACACAAAAGTTTCAATTTTGACCTATTTCAGGCACATAAATGACTTTAAACACACTTATTTTAGTTGAAAAAGACTTAATTCACATCCAACAGTCGTTTGGAGTCTAAAGATTAAATGTTAAAATTTCATCGATATGGACCATTTTGGGGATGTTCGACAGGTCCGGAGTCATCGTTTTTCATCCAAAAATTAATTTTTCGGACTCTACCAAAAATGATTCAAAATGTCAAATGGATCGTGCCTCATGTTGAATAACCACTTTTTAACCCCTCAGAGTGACCAAAATTGCCATTTTTACAGAGTTTTGCTTACACAAAAGCTTCAATTTTGACCAATTTCAGGCACATAAATGACTTTAAACACACTTATTTTAGTTGAAAAAGTCATAATTCACATCCAACAGTCGTTTGGAGTCAAAAGATTAAATGTTAAAATTTCATCGATATGGACCATTTTGGGGACGTTCGACAGGTCCGGAGTCATCGTTTTTAATCAGAAAATGAATTTTTTGGACTATACCAAAAATGATTCAAAATGTCAAATGGATCGTGCCTCATGTTGAATAACCACTTTTTAACCCCTCAGAGTGACCAAAATTGCCATTTTTACAGAGTTTTGCTTACACAAAAGCTTCAATTTTGACCAATTTCAGGCACATAAATGACTTTAAACACACGTATTTTAGTTGAAAAAGACTTAATTCACATCCAACAGTTGTTTGGAGTCGAAAGATTAAATGTTAAAATTTCATCGATATGGACCATTTTGGTTACGTTTGACAGGTCCGGAGTCATCGTTTTTCATCAGAAAATGAATTTTTCGGACTATACCAAAAATGATTCAAAATGTCAAATAGATCGTGCCTCATGTTGAATACCCAATTTTTAACCCATCAGAGTGACCAAAATTGCCATTTTTACAGAGTTTTGATTACACAAAAGCTTCAATTTTGACCAATTTCAGGCACATAAATGACTTTAAACACACTTATTTTAGTTGAAAAAGTCATAATTCACATCCAACAGTCGTTTGGAGTCAAAAGATTAAATGTTAAAATTTCATCGATATGGACCATTTTGGGGACGTTCGACAGGTCCGGAGTCATCGTTTTTCATCAGAAAATGAATTTTTCGGACTATACCAAAAATGATTCAAAATGTCAAATGGATCGTGCCTCATGTTGAATAACCACTTTTTAACCCCTCAGAGTGACCAAAATTGCCATTTTTACAGAGTTTTGCTTCCACAAAAGCTTCAATTTTGACCAATTTCAGGCACATAAATGACTTTAAACACACTTATTTTAGTTGAAAAAGACTTAATTCACATCCAACAGTTGTTTGGAGTCAAAAGATTAAATGTTAAAATTTCATCGATATGGACCATTTTGGGTACGTTCGACAGGTCCGGAGTCATCGTTTTTCATCAGAAAATGAATTTTTCGGACTGTACCAAAAATGATTCAAAATGTCAAAGTGATGGTGCCTCATGTTGAATAACCACTTTTTAACCCCTCAGAGTGACCAAAATTGCCATTTTTACAGAGTTTTGCTTACACAAAAGTTTAAATTTTGACCTATTTCAGGCACATAAATGACTTTAAACACACTTATTTTAGTTGAAAAAGACTTAATTCACATCCAACAGTCGTTTGGAGTCTAAAGATTAAATGTTAAAATTTCATCGATATGGACCATTTTGGGGATGTTCGACAGGTCCGGAGTCATCGTTTTTCATCCAAAAATTAATTTTTCGGACTCTACCAAAAATGATTCAAAATGTCAAATGGATCGTGCCTCATGTTGAATAACCACTTTTTAACCCCTCAGAGTGACCAAAATTGCCATTTTTACAGAGTTTTGCTTACACAAAAGTTTCAATTTTGACCAATTTCAGGCACATAAATGACTTTAAACACACTTATTTTAGTTGAAAAAGACTTAATTCACATCCAACAGTCGTTTGGAGTCTAAAGATTAATTGTTAAAATTTCATCGATATGGACCATTTTGGGGATGTTCGACAAGTCCGGAGTCATCGTTTTTCATCAAAAAATTAATTTTTCAGACTGTACCAAAAATGATTGAAAATGTCAAATGGATCGTGCCTCATGTTGAATAACCACTTTTTAACCCCTCAGAGTGACCAAAATTGCCATTTTTACAGAGTTTTGCTTACACAAAAGCTTCAATTTTGACCAATTTCAGGCACATAAATGACTTTAAACACACCTATTTTAGTTGAAAAAGTCATAATTCACATCCAACAGTCGTTTGGAGTCAAAAGATTAAATGTTAAAATTTCATCGATATGGACCATTTTGGGTACGTTCGACAGGTCCGGAGTCATCGTTTTTCATCAAAAAATTAATTTTCGACTATACCAAAAATTATTCAAAATGTCAAATGGATCGTGCCTCATGTTGAATAACCACTTTTTAACCCCTCAGAGTGACCAAAATTGCAATTTTTACAGAGTTTTGCTTACACAAAAGTTTCAATTTTGACCTATTTCAGGCACATAAATGACATTAAACAAACTTATTTTAGTTGAAAAAGACTTAATTCACATCCAACAGTCGTTTGGGGTCTAAAGATTAAATGTTAAAATTTCATCGATATGGACCATTTTGGGGATGTTCGATAGGTCCGGAGTCATCGTTTTTCATCCAAAAATTAATTTTTCGGACTCTACCAAAAATTATTCAAAATGTCAAATGGATCGTGCCTCATGTTGAATAACCACTTTTTAACCCCTCAGAGTGACCAAAATTGCCATATTTACAGAGTTTGCTTACACAAAAGCTTCAATTTTGACCAATTTCAGGCACATAAATGACTTTAAACACACTTATTTTAGTTGAAAAAGTCATAATTCACATCCAACAGTCGTTTGGAGTCAAAAGATTAAATGCTAAAATTTCATCGATATGGACCATTTTGGGGGCGTTCGACAGGTCCGGAGTCATCGTTTTTCATCAGAAAATGAATTTTTTGGACTATACCAAAAATGATTCAAAATGTCAAATGGATCGTGCCTCATGTTGAATAACCACTTTTTAACCCCTCAGAGTGACCAAAATTGCCATTTTTACAGAGTTTTGCTTACACAAAAGCTTCAATTTTGACCAATTTCAGGCACATAAATGACTTTCAAACACACTTATTTTAGTTGAAAAAGACTTAATTCACATCCAACAGTCGTTTGGAGTCTAAAGATTAAATGTTAAAATTTCATCGATATGGACCATTTTGGGGATGTTCGACAGGTCCGGAGTCATCGTTTTTCATCCAAAAATTAATTTTTCGGACTCTACCAAAATGATTCAAAATGTCAAATGGATCGTGCCTCATGTTGAATAACCACTTTTTAACCCCTCAGAGTGACCAAAATTGCCATTTTTACAGAGTTTTGCTTACACAAAAGTTTCAATTTTGACCAATTTCAGGCACATAAATGACTTTAAACACACTTATTTTAG
The DNA here is from genome assembly GCF_964263255.1 of Lissotriton vulgaris. Taxonomy (NCBI): domain Eukaryota; kingdom Metazoa; phylum Chordata; class Amphibia; order Caudata; family Salamandridae; genus Lissotriton; species Lissotriton vulgaris. The sequence continues at coordinate 54,204 of NW_028254881.1, read as the reverse complement.
TTGAAAAAGACTTAATTCACATCCAACAGTCGTTTGGAGTCTAAAGATTAATTGTTAAAATTTCATCGATATGGACCATTTTGGGGATGTTCGACAAGTCCGGAGTCATCGTTTTTCATCAAAAAATTAATTTTTCAGACTGTACCAAAAATGATTGAAAATGTCAAATGGATCGTGCCTCATGTTGAATAACCACTTTTTAACCCCTCAGAGTGACCAAAATTGCCATTTTTACAGAGTTTTGCTTACACAAAAGCTTCAATTTTGACCAATTTCAGGCACATAAATGACTTTAAACACACCTATTTTAGTTGAAAAAGTCATAATTCACATCCAACAGTCGTTTGGAGTCAAAAGATTAAATGTTAAAATTTCATCGATATGGACCATTTTGGGTACGTTCGACAGGTCCGGAGTCATCGTTTTTCATCAAAAAATTAATTTTTTCGGACTATACCAAAAATTATTCAAAATGTCAAATGGATCGTGCCTCATGTTGAATAACCACTTTTTAACCCCTCAGAGTGACCAAAATTGCAATTTTTACAGAGTTTTGCTTACACAAAAGTTTCAATTTTGACCTATTTCAGGCACATAAATGACATTAAACAAACTTATTTTAGTTGAAAAAGACTTAATTCACATCCAACAGTCGTTTGGGGTCTAAAGATTAAATGTTAAAATTTCATCGATATGGACCATTTTGGGGATGTTCGATAGGTCCGGAGTCATCGTTTTTCATCCAAAAATTAATTTTTCGGACTCTACCAAAAATTATTCAAAATGTCAAATGGATCGTGCCTCATGTTGAATAACCTCTTTTTAACCCCTCAGAGTGACCAAAATTGCCATATTTACAGAGTTTGCTTACACAAAAGCTTCAATTTTGACCAATTTCAGGCACATAAATGACTTTAAACACACTTATTTTAGTTGAAAAAGTCATAATTCACATCCAACAGTCGTTTGGAGTCAAAAGATTAAATGCTAAAATTTCATCGATATGGACCATTTTGGGGGCGTTCGACAGGTCCGGAGTCATCGTTTTTCATCAGAAAATGAATTTTTTGGACTATACCAAAAATGATTCAAAATGTCAAATGGATCGTGCCTCATGTTGAATAACCACTTTTTAACCCCTCAGAGTGACCAAAATTGCCATTTTTACAGAGTTTTGCTTACACAAAAGCTTCAATTTTGACCAATTTCAGGCACATAAATGACTTTAAACACACTTATTTTAGTTGAAAAAGACTTAATTCACATCGAACAGTTGTTTGGAGTCGAAAGATTAAATGTTAAAATTTCATCGATATGGACCATTTTAGGTACGTTCGACAGGTCCGGAGTCATCGTTTTTCATCAGAAAATGAATTTTTCGGACTATACCAAAAATGATTCAAAATGTCAAATAGATCGTGCCTCATGTTGAATACCCACTTTTTAACCCATCAGAGTGACCAAAATTGCCATTTTTACAGAGTTTTGCTTACACAAAAGCTTCAATTTTGACCAATTTCAGGCACATAAATGACTTTAAACACACTTATTTTAGTTGAAAAAGACTTAATTCACATCCAACAGTTGTTTGGAGTCAAAAGATTAAATGTTAAAATTTCATCGATATGGACCATTTTGGGTACGTTCGACAGGTCCGGAGTCATCGTTTTTCATCAGAAAATGAATTTTTCGGACTATACCAAAAATGATTCAAAATGTCAAATAGATCGTGCCTCATGTTGAATACCCACTTTTTAACCCATCAGAGTGACCAAAATTGCCATTTTTACAGAGTTTTGATTACACAAAAGCTTCAATTTTGACTAATTTCAGGCACATAAATGACTTTAAACACACTTATTTTAGTTGAAAAAGTCATAATTCACATCCAACAGTTGTTTGGAGTCAAAAGATTAAATGTTAAAATTTCATCGATATGGACCATTTTGGGGACGTTCGACAGGTCCGGAGTCATCGTTTTTCATCAGAAAATCAATTTTTCGGACTATACCAAAAATGATTCAAAATGTCAAATGGATCGTGCCTCATGTTGAATAACCACTTTTTAACCCCTCAGAGTGACCAAAATTGCCATTTTTACAGTGTTTTGCTTACACAAAAGCTTCAATTTTGACCAATTTCAGGCACATAAATGACTTTAAACACACCTATTTTAGTTGAAAAAGTCATAATTCACATCCAACAGTCGTTTGGAGTCAAAAGACTAAATGTTAAAATTTCATCGATATGGACCATTTTGGGTACGTTCGACAGGTCCGGAGTCATCGTTTTTCATCAGAAAATGAATTTTTCGGACTGTACCAAAAATGATTCAAAATGTCAAATGGATCGTGCCTCGTGTTGAATAACCACTTTTTAACCCCTCAGAGAGACCAAAATTGCCATTTTTACAGAGTTTTGATTACACAAAAGCTTCATTTTTGACCGATTTCAGGCACATAAATGACTTTAAACACACTTATTTTATTTGAAAAAGTCATAATTCACATCCAACAGTTGTTTGGAGTCAGAAGATTAAATGTTAAAATTTCATCCATACGGACCATTTTGGGGACGTTCGACAGGTCCGGAGTCATCGTTTTTCATCAGAAAATGAATTTTTCGGACTATACCAAAAATGATTCAAAATGTCAAATGGATCGTGCCTCATGTTGAATAACCACTTTTTAACCCCTCAGAGTGACCAAAATTGCCATTTTTACAGAGTTTTGCTTACACAAAAGCTTCAATTTTGACCAATTTCAGGCACATAAATGACTTTAAACACACTTATTTTAGTTGAAAAAGTCATAATTCACATCCAACAGTCGTTTGGAGTCAAAAGATTAAATGTTAAAATTTCATCGATATGGACCATTTTGGGTACGTTCGACAGGTCCGGAGTCATCGTTTTTCATCAGAAAATGAATTTTTCGGACTGTACCAAAAATGATTCAAAATGTCAAAGTGATGGTGCCTCATGTTGAATAACCACTTTTTACCCCCTCAGAGTGACCAAAATTGCCATTTTTACAGAGTTTTGCTTACACAAAAGTTTCAATTTTGACCAATTTCAGGCACATAAATGACTTTAAACACACTTATTTTAGTTGAAAAAGACTTAATTCACATCCAACAGTCGTTTGGAGTCTAAAGATTAATTGTTAAAATTTCATCGATATGGACCATTTTGGGGATGTTCGACAAGTCCGGAGTCATCGTTTTTCATCAAAAAATTAATTTTTCAGACTGTACCAAAAATGATTCAAAATGTCAAATGGATCGTGCCTCATGTTGAATAACCACTTTTTAACCCCTCAGAGTGACCAAAATTGCCATTTTTACAGAGTTTTGCTTACACAAAAGCTTCAATTTTGACCAATTTCAGGCACATAAATGACTTTAAACACACCTATTTTAGTTGAAAAAGTCATAATTCACATCCAACAGTCGTTTGGAGTCAAAAGATTAAATGTTAAAATTTCATCGATATGGACCATTTTGGGTACGTTCGACAGGTCCGGAGTCATCGTTTTTCATCAAAAAATTAATTTTTCGGACTATACCAAAAATTATTCAAAATGTCAAATGGATCGTGCCTCATGTTGAATAACCACTTTTTAACCCCTCAGAGTGACCAAAATTGCAATTTTTACAGAGTTTTGCTTACACAAAAGTTTCAATTTTGACCTATTTCAGGCACATAAATGACTTTAAACAAACTTATTTTAGTTGAAAAAGACTTAATTCACATCCAACAGTCGTTTGGAGTCTAATGATTAAATGTTAAAATTTCATCGATATGGACCATTTTGGGGATGTTCGATAGGTCCGGAGTCATCGTTTTTCATCCAAAAATTAATTTTTCGGACTCTACCAAAAATTATTCAAAATGTCAAATGGATCGTGCCTCATGTTGAATAACCACTTTTTAACCCCTCAGAGTGACCAAAATTGCCATATTTACAGAGTTTTGCTTACACAAAAGCTTCAATTTTGACCAATTTCAGGCACATAAATGACTTTAAACACACTTATTTTAGTTGAACAAGTCATAATTCACATCCAACAGTCGTTTGGAGTCAAAAGATTAAATGTTAAAATTTCATCGATATGGACCATTTTGGGGGCGTTCGACAGGTCCGGAGTCATCGTTTTTCATCAGAAAATGAATTTTTTGGACTATACCAAAAATGATTCAAAATGTCAAATGGATCGTGCCTCATGTTGAATAACCACTTTTTAACCCCTCAGAGTGACCAAAATTGCCATTTTTACAGAGTTTTGCTTACACAAAAGCTTCAATTTTGACCAATTTCAGGCACATAAATGACTTTAAACACACTTATTTTAGTTGAAAAAGACTTAATTCACATCCAACAGTTGTTTGGAGTCGAAAGATTAAATGTTAAAATTTCATCGATATGGACCATTTTAGGTACGTTCGACAGGTCCGGAGTCATCGTTTTTCATCAGAAAATGAATTTTTCGGACTATACCAAAAATGATTCAAAATGTCAAAAAGATCGTGCCTCATGTTGAATACCCACTTTTTAACCCATCAGAGTGACCAAAATTGCCATTTTTACAGAGTTTTGCTTACACAAAAGCTTCAATTTTGACCAATTTCAGGCACATAAATGACTTTAAACACACTTATTTTAGTTGAAAAAGACTTAATTCACATCCAACAGTTGTTTGGAGTCAAAAGATTAAATGTTAAAATTTCATCGATATGGACCATTTTGGGTACGTTCGACAGGTCCGGAGTCATCGTTTTTCATCAGAAAATGAATTTTTCGGACTATACCAAAAATGATTCAAAATGTCAAATAGATTGTGCCTCATGTTGAATACCCACTTTTTAACCCATCAGAGTGACCAAAATTGCCATTTTTACAGAGTTTTGATTACACAAAAGCTTCAATTTTGACCAATTTCAGGCACATAAATGACTTTAAACACACTTATTTTAGTTGAAAAAGTCATAATTCACATCCAACAGTCGTTTGGAGTCAAAAGATTAAATGTTAAAATTTCATCGATATGGACCATTTTGGGGACGTTCGACAGGTCCGGAGTCATCGTTTTTCATCCAAAAATTAATTTTTGGACTCTACCAAAAATGATTCAAAATGTCAAATGGATCGTGCCTCATGTTGAATAACCACTTTTTAACCCCTCAGAGTGACCAAAATTGCCATTTTTACAGTGTTTTGCTTACACAAAAGCTTCAATTTTGACCATTTTCAGGCACATAAATGACTTTAAACACACCTATTTTAGTTGAAAAAGTCATAATTCACATCCAACAGTCGTTTGGAGTCAAAAGACTAAATGTTAAAATTTCATCGATATGGACCATTTTGGGTACGTTCGACAGGTCCGGAGTCATCGTTTTTCATCAGAAAATGAATTTTTCGGACTGTACCAAAAATGATTCAAAATGTCAAAGTGATGGTGCCTCATGTTGAATAACCACTTTTTAACCCCTCAGAGTGACCAAAATTGCCATTTTTACAGAGTTTTGCTTACACAAAAGTTTCAATTTTGACCTATTTCAGGCACATAAATGACTTTAAACACACTTATTTTAGTTGAAAAAGACTTAATTCACATCCAACAGTCGTTTGGAGTCTAAAGATTAAATGTTAAAATTTCATCCATATGGACCATTTTGGGGATGTTCGACAGGTCCGGAGTCATCGTTTTTCATCCAAAAATTAATTTTTCGGACTCTACCAAAAATGATTCAAAATGTCAAATGGATCGTGCCTCATGTTGAATAACCACTTTTTAACCCCACAGAGTGACCAAAATTGCCATTTTTACAGAGTTTTGCTTACACAAAAGCTTAAATTTTGACCAATTTCAGGCACATAAATGACTTTAAACACACTTATTTTAGTTGAAAAAGTCATAATTCACATCCAACAGTCGTTTGGAGTCAAAAGATTAAATGTTAAAATTTCATCGATATGGACCATTTTGGGGACGTTCGACAGGTCCGGAGTCATTGTTTTTCATCAAAAAATAATTTTTCGGACTATACCAAAAATTATTCAAAATGTCAAATGGATCGTGCCTCATGTTGAATAACCACTTTTTAACCCCTCAGAGTGACCAAAATTGCCATTTTTACAGAGTTTTGCTTACACAAAAGCTTCAATTTTGACCAATTTCAGGCATATAAATGACTTTAAACACACCTATTTTAGTTGAAAAAGTCATAATTCACATCCAACAGTCGTTTGGAGTCAAAAGATTAAATGTTAAAATTTCATCGATATGGACCATTTTGGGGACGTTCGACAGGTCCGGAGTCATCGTTTTTCATCAGAAAATGAATTTTTCGGACTATACCAAAAATGATTCAAAATGTCAAATGGATCGTGCCTCATGTTGAATAACCACTTTTTAACCCCTCAGAGAGACCAAAATTGCCATTTTTACAGAGTTTTGCTTACACAAAAGCTTCAATTTTGACCGATTTCAGGCACATAAATGACTTTAAACACACTTATTTTAGTTGAAAAAGACTTAATTCACATCCAACAGTTGTTTGGAGTCAAAAGATTAAATGTTAAAATTTCATCGATATGGACCATTTTGGGGACGTTCGACAGGTCCGGAGTCATCGTTTTTCATCAGAAAATGAATTTTTCGGACTGTACCAAAAATGATTCAAAATGTCAAAGTGATGGTGCCTCATGTTGAATAACCACTTTTTAACCCCTCAAAGTGACCAAAATTGCCATTTTTACAGAGTTTTGCTTACACAAAAGTTTCAATTTTGACCAATTTCAGGCACTTAAATGACTTTAAACACACTTATTTTAGTTGAAAAGGACTTAATTCACATCCAACAGTCGTTTGGAGTCTAAAGATTAAATGTTAAAATTTCATCGATATGGACACTTTTGGGGATGTTCGACAGGTCCGGAGTCATCGTTTTTCATCAAAAAATTAATTTTTCGGACTCTACCAAAAATGATTCAAAATGTCAAATGGATCGTGCCTCATGTTGAATAACCACTTTTTAACCCTTCAGAGTGACCAAAATTGCCATTTTTACAGAGTTTTGCTTACACAAAAGCTTACATTTTTACCAATTTCAGGCACATAAATGACTTTAAACACACTTATTTTAGTTGAAAAAGTCATAATTCACATCCAACAGTCGTTTGGAGTCAAAAGATTAAATGTTAAAATTTCATCGATATGGACCATTTTGGGGACGTTCGACAGGTCCGGAGTCATCGTTTTTCATCAAAAAATTAATTTTTCGGACTATACCAAAAATTATTCAAAATGTCAAATGGATCGTGCCTCATGTTGAATAACCACTTTTTAACCCCTCAGAGTGACCAAAATTGCCATTTTTACAGAGTTTTGCTTACACAAAAGCTTCAATTTTGACCAATTTCAGGCACATAAATGACTTTAAACACACCTATTTTAGTTGAAAAAGTCATAATTCACATCCAACAGTCGTTTGGAGTCAAAAGATTAAATGTTAAAATTTCATCGATATGGACCATTTTGGGGACGTTCGACAGGTCCGGAGTCATCGTTTTTCATCAGAAAATGAATTTTTCGGACTATACCAAAAATGATTCAAAATGTCAAATGGATCGTGCCTCATGTTGAATAACCACTTTTTAACCCCTCAGAGAGACCAAAATTGCCATTTTTACAGAGTTTTGATTACACAAAAGCTTCAATTTTGACCGATTTCAGGCACATAAATGACTTTAAACACACTTATTTTAGTTGAAAAAGTCATAATTCACATCCAACAGTTGTTTGGAGTCAAAAGATTAAATGTTAAAATTTCATCGATATGGACCATTTTGGGGACGTTCGACAGGTCCGGAGTCATCGTTTTTCATCAGAAAATGAATTTTTCGGACTGTACCAAAAATGATTCAAAATGTCAAAGTGATGGTGCCTCATGTTGAATAACCACTTTTTAACCCCTCAGAGTGACCAAAATTGCCATTTTTACAGAGTTTTGCTTACACAAAAGTTTCAATTTTGACCTATTTCAGGCACATAAATGACTTTAAACACACTTATTTTAGTTGAAAAAGTCATAATTCACATCCAACAGTCGTTTGGAGTCAAAAGATTAAATGTTAAAATTTCATCGATATGGACCATTTTGGGGACGTTCGACAGGTCCGGAGTCATCGTTTTTCATCAGAAAATGAATTTTTCGGACTATACCAAAAATGATTCAAAATGTCAAATGGATCGTGCCTCATGTTGAATAACCACTTTTTAACCCCTCAGAGTGAACAAAATTGCCATTTTTACAGAGTTTTGCTTACACAAAAGCTTCAATTTTGACCAATTTCAGGCACATAAATGACTTTAAACACACTTATTTTAGTTGAAAAAGACTTAATTCACATCCAACAGTTGTTTGGAGTCAAAAGATTAAATGTTAAAATTTCATCGATATGGACCATTTTTGGGACGTTCGACAGGTCCGGAGTCATCGTTTTTAATCAGAAAATGAATTTTTTGGACTATACCAAAAATGATTCAAAATGTCAAATGGATCGTGCCTCATGTTGAATAACCACTTTTAACCCCTCAGAGTAACCAAAATTGCCATTTTTACAGAGTTTTGCTTACACAAAAGCTTCAATTTTGACCAATTTCAGGCACATAAATGACTTTAAACACACGTATTTTAGTTGAAAAAGACTTAATTCACATCCAACAGTTGTTTGGAGTCGAAAGATTAAATGTTAAAATTTCATCGATATGGACCATTTTGGTTACGTTCGACAGGTCCGGAGTCATCGTTTTTCATCAGAAAATGAATTTTTCGGACTATACCAAAAATGATTCAAAATGTCAAATAGATCGTGCCTCATGTTGAATACCCACTTTTTAACCCATCAGAGTGACCAAATTGCCATTTTTACAGAGTTTTGCTTACACAAAAGCTTCAATTTTGACCAATTTCAGGCACATAAATGACTTTAAACACACTTATTTTAGTTGAAAAAGACTTAATTCACATCCAACAGTCCTTTGGAGTCAAAAGATTAAATGTTAAAATGTCATCGATATGGACCATTTTGGGGACGTTCGACAGGTCCGGAGTCATCGTTTTTCATCAGAAAATGAATTTTTCGGACTATACCAAAAATGATTCAAAATGTCAAATGGATCGTGCCTCATGTTGAATAACCACTTTTTAACCCCTCAGAGAGACCAAAATTGCCATTTTTACAGAGTTTTGCTTACACAAAAGCTTAAATTTTGACCGATTTCAGGCACATAAATGACTTTAAACACACTTATTTTAGTTGAAAAAGACTTAATTCACATCCAACAGTTGTTTGGAGTCAAAAGATTAAATGTTAAAATTTCATCGATATGGACCATTTTGGGTACGTTCGACAGGTCCGGAGTCATCGTTTTTCATCAGAAAATGAATTTTCGGACTGTACCAAAAATGATTCAAAATGTCAAAGTGATGGTGCCTCATGTTGAATAACCACTGTTTAACCCCTCAGAGTGACCAAAATTGCCATTTTTACAGAGTTTTGCTTACACAAAAGTTTCAATTTTGACCAATTTCAGGCACTTAAATGACTTTAAACACACTTATTTTAGTTGAAAAAGACTTAATTCACATCCAACAGTCGTTTGGAGTCTGAAGATTAAATGTTAAAATTTTATCGATATGGACCATTTTGGGGATGTTCGACAGGTCCGGAGTCATCGTTTTTCATCAAAAAATTAATTTTTCGGACTCTACCAAAAATGATTCAAAATGTCAAATGGATCGTGCCTCATGTTGAATAACCACTTTTTAACCCTCAGAGTGACCAAAATTGCCATTTTTACAGAGTTTTGCTTACACAAAAGCTTCAATTTTGACCAATTTCAGGCACATAAATGACTTTAAACACACTTATTTTAGTTGAAAAAGTCATAATTCACATCCAACAGTCGTTTGGAGTCAAAAGATTAAATGTTAAAATTTCATCGATATGGACCATTTTGGGGACGTTCGACAGGTCCGGAGTCATCGTTTTTATTCAGAAAATGAATTTTTTGGACTATACCAAAAATGATTCAAAATGTCAAATGGATCGTGCCTCATGTTGAATAACCACTTTTTAACCCCTCAGAGTGACCAAAATTGCCATTTTTACAGAGTTTTGCTTACACAAAAGCTTCAATTTTGACCAATTTCAGGCACATAAATGACTTTAAACACACTTATTTTAGTTGAAAAAGTCATAATTCACATCCAACAGTCGTTTGGAGTCAAAAGATTAAATGTTAAAATTTCATCGATATGGACCATTTTGGGTATGTTCGACAGGTCCGGAGTCATCGTTTTTCATCAGAAAATGAATTTTTCGGATTGTACCAAAAATGATTCAAAATGTCAAAGTGATGGTGCCTCATGTTGAATAACCACTTTTTAACCCCTCAGAGTGACCAAAATTGCCATTTTTACAGAGTTTTGCTTACACAAAAGTTTCAATTTTGACCAATTTCAGGCACATAAATGACTTTAAACACACTTATTTTAGTTGAAAAAGACTTAATTCACATCCAACAGTCGTTTGGAGTCTAAAGATTAAATGTTAAAATTTCATCGATATGGACCATTTTGGGGTTGTTCGACAAGCCCGGAGTCATCGTTTTTCATCAAAAAATTAATTTTTCGGACTGTACCAAAAATAATTCAAAATGTCAAATGGATCGTGCCTCATGTTGAATAACCACTTTTTAACCCCTCAGAGTGACCAAAATTGCCATTTTTACAGAGTTTTGCTTACTCAAATGCTTCAATTTTGACAAATTTCAGACACATAAATGACTTTAAACACACCTATTTTAGTTGAAAAAGTCATAATTCACATCCAACAGTCCTTTGGAGTCAAAAGATTAAATGTTAAAATGTCATCGATATGGACCATTTTGGGGACGTTCGACAGGTCCGGAGTCATCGTTTTTCATCAGAAAATGAATTTTTCGGACTATACCAAAAATGATTCAAAATGTCAAATGGATCGTGCCTCATGTTGAATAACCACTTTTTAACCCCTCAGAGAGACCAAAATTGCCATTTTTACAGAGTTTTGCTTACACAAAAGCTTAAATTTTGACCGATTTCAGGCACATAAATGACTTTAAACACACTTATTTTAGTTGAAAAAGACTTAATTCACATCCAACAGTTGTTTGGAGTCAAAAGATTAAATGTTAAAATTTCATCGATATGGACCATTTTGGGTACGTTCGACAGGTCCGGAGTCATCGTTTTTCATCAGAAAATGAATTTTTCGGACTGTACCAAAAATGATTCAAAATGTCAAAGTGATGGTGCCTCATGTTGAATAACCACTGTTTAACCCCTCAGAGTGACCAAAATTGCCATTTTTACAGAGTTTTGCTTACACAAAAGTTTCAATTTTGACCAATTTCAGGCACTTAAATGACTTTAAACACACTTATTTTAGTTGAAAAAGACTTAATTCACATCCAACAGTCGTTTGGAGTCTGAAGATTAAATGTTAAAATTTTATCGATATGGACCATTTTGGGGATGTTCGACAGGTCCGGAGTCATCGTTTTTCATCAAAAAATTAATTTTTTGGACTCTACCAAAAATGATTCAAAATGTCAAATGGATCGTGCCTCATGTTGAATAACCACTTTTTAACCCCTCAGAGTGACCAAAATTGCCATTTTTACAGAGTTTTGCTTACACAAAAGCTTCAATTTTGACCAATTTCAGGCACATAAATGACTTTAAACACACTTATTTTAGTTGAAAATAGTCATAATTCACATCCAACAGTCGTTTGGAGTCAAAAGATTAAATGTTAAAATTTCATCGATATGGACCATTTTGGGACGTTCGACAGGTCCGGAGTCATCGTTTTTAATCAGAAAATGAATTTTTTGGACTATACCAAAAATGATTCAAAATGTCAAATGGATCGTGCCTCATGTTGAATAACCACTTTTTAACCCCTCAGAGTGACAAAATTGCCATTTTACAGAGTTTTGCTTACACAAAAGCTTCAATTTTGACCAATTTCAGGCACATAAATGACTTTAAACACACGTATTTTAGTTGAAAAGACTTAATTCACATCCAACAGTTGTTTGGAGTCGAAAGATTAAATGTAAAATTTCATCGATATGGACCATTTTGGTTACGTTCGACAGGTCCGGAGTCATCGTTATTCATCAGAAAATGAATTTTTCGGACTATACCAAAAATGATTCAAAATGTCAAATGGATCGTGCCTCATGTTGAATAACCACTTTTTAACCCCTCAGAGTGACCAAAATTGCCATTTTTACAGAGTTTTGATTACACAAAAGCTTCAATTTTTGACCAATTTCAGGCACATAAAATGACTTTAAACACACTTATTTTAGTTGAAAATGACTTAATTCACATCCAACAGTTGTTTGGAGTCAAAAGATTAAATGTTAAAATTTCATCGATATGGACCATTTTGGGTACGTTCGACAGGTCCGGAGTCATCGTTTTTCATCAGAAAATGAATTTTTCGGATTGTACCAAAAATGATTCAAAATGTCAAAGTGATGGTGCCTCATGTTGAATAACCACTTTTTAACCCCTCAGAGTGACAAAAATTGCCATTTTTACAGAGTTTTGCTTACACAAAAGTTTCAATTTTGACCAATTTCAGGCACATAAATGACTTTAAACACACTTATTTTAGTTGAAAAAGACTTAATTCACATCTAACAGTCGTTTGGAGTCTAAAGATTAAATGTTAAAATTTCATCGATATGGGACCATTTTGGGGTTGTTCGACAAGCCCGGAGTCATCGTTTTTCATCAAAAAATTAATTTTTTCGGACTGTACCAAAAATGATTCAAAATGTCAAATGGATCGTGCCTCATGTTGAATAACCACTTTTTAACCCCTCAGAGTGACCAAAATTGCCATTTTTACAGAGTTTTGCTTACTCAAATGCTTCAATTTTGACAAATTTCAGGCACATAAATGACTTTAAACACACCTATTTTAGTTGAAAAAGTCATAATTCACATCCAACAGTCCTTTGGAGTCAAAAGATTAAATGTTAAAATTTCATCGATATGGACCATTTTGGGGACGTTCGACAGGTCCGGAGTCATCGTTTTTCATCAGAAAATGAATTTTTCGGACTATACCAAAAATGATTCAAAATGTCAAATGGATCGTGCCTCATGTTGAATAACCACTTTTTAACCCCTCAGAGAGACCAAAATTGCCATTTTTACAGAGTTTTGCTTACACAAAAGCTTAAATTTTGACCGATTTCAGGCACATAAATGACTTTAAACACACTTATTTTAGTTGAAAAAGACTTAATTCACATCCAACAGTTGTTTGGAGTCAAAAGATTAAATGTTAGAATTTCATCGATATGGACCATTTTGGGTACGTTCGACAGGTCCGGAGTCATCGTTTTTCATCAGAAAATGAATTTTTCGGACTGTACCAAAATGATTCAAAATGTCAAAGTGATGGTGCCTCATGTTGAATAACCACTTTTTAACCCCTCAGAGTGACCAAAATTGCCATTTTTACAGAGTTTTGCTTACACAAAAGTTTCAATTTTGACCAATTTCAGGCACTTAAATGACTTTAAACACACTTATTTTAGTTGAAAAGACTAATTCACATCCAACAGTCGTTTGGAGTCTGAAGATTAAATGTTAAAATTTCATCGATATGGACCATTTTGGGGATGTTCGACAGGTCGGAGTCATCGTTTTTCATCAAAAAATTAATTTTCGGACTCTACCAAAAATGATTCAAAATGTCAAATGGATCGTGCCTCATGTTGAATAACCACTTTTTAACCCCTCAGAGTGACCAAAATTGCCATTTTTACAGAGTTTTGCTTACACAAAAGCTTCAATTTTGACCAATTTCAGGCACATAAATGACTTTAAACACACTTATTTTAGTTGAAAAGACTTAATTCACATCCAACAGTTGTTTGGAGTCAAAAGATTAAATGGTTAAAATTTCATCGATATGGACCATTTTGGGTACGTTCGACAGGTCCGGAGTCATCGTTTTTCATCAGAAAATGAATTTTTCGGACTGTACCAAAAATGATTCAAAATGTCAAAGTGATGGTGCCTCATGTTGAATAACCACTTTTTAACCCCTCAGAGTGACCAAAATTGCCATTTTTACAGAGTTTTGCTTACACAAAAGTTTCAATTTTGACCTATTTCAGGCACATAAATGACTTTAAACACACTTATTTTAGTTGAAAAAGACTTAATTCACATCCAACAGTCGTTTGGAGTCTGAAGATTAAATGTTAAAATTTCATCGATATGGACCATTTTGGGGATGTTCGACAGGTCCGGAGTCATCGTTTTTCATCCAAAAATTAATTTTTCGGACTCTACCAAAAATGATTCAAAATGTCAAATGGATCGTGCCTCATGTTGAATAACCACTTTTTAACCCCTCAGAGTGACCAAAATTGCCATTTTTACAGAGTTTTGCTTACACAAAAGCTTCAATTTTGACCAATTTCAGGCACATAAATGACTTTAAACACACTTATTTTAGTTGAAAAAGTCATAATTCACATCCAACAGTCGTTTGGAGTCAAAAGATTAAATGTTAAAATTTCATCGATATGGACCATTTTGGGGACGTTCGACAGGTCCGGAGTCATCGTTTTTAATCAGAAAATGAATTTTTTGGACTATACCAAAAATGATTCAAAATGTCAAATGGATCGTGCCTAATGTTGAATAACCACTTTTTAACCCCTCAGAGTGACCAAAATTGCCATTTTTACAGAGTTTTGCTTACACAAAAGCTTCAATTTTGACCAATTTCAGGCACATAAATGACTTTAAACACACGTATTTTAGTTGAAAAAGACTTAATTCACATCCAACAGTTGTTTGGAGTCGAAAGATTAAATGTTAAAATTTCATCGATATGGACCATTTTGGTTACGTTCGACAGGTCCGGAGTCATGGTTATTCATCAGAAAATGAATTTTTCGGACTATACCAAAAATTATTCAAAATGTCAAATAGATCGTGCCTCATGTTGAATACCCACTTTTTAACCCATCAGAGTGACCAAAATTTCCATTTTTACAGAGTTTTGCTTACACAAAAGCTTCAATTTTGACCAATTTCAGGCACATAAATGACTTTAAACACACTTATTTTAGTTGAAAAAGACTTAATTCACATCCAACAGTTGTTTGGAGTCAAAAGATTAAATGTTAAAATTTCATCGATATGGACCATTTTGGGTACGTTCGACAGGTCCGGAGTCATCGTTTTTCATCAGAAAATGAATTTTTCGGACTATACCAAAAATGATTCAAAATGTCAAATAGATCGTGCCTCATGTTGAATACCCACTTTTTAACCCATCAGAGTGACCAAAATTGCCATTTTTACAGAGTTTTGATTACACAAAAGCTTCAATTTTGACCAATTTCAGGCACATAAATGACTTTAAACACACTTATTTTAGTTGAAAAAGTCATAATTCACATCCAACAGTCGTTTGGAGTCAAAAGTTTAAATGTTAAAATTTCATCGATATGGACCATTTTGGGGACGTTCGACAGGTCCGGAGTCATCGTTTTTCATCAGAAAATGAATTTTTCGGACTATACCAAAAATGATTCAAAATGTCAAATGGATCGTGCCTCATGTTGAATAACCACTTTTTAACCCCTCAGAGTGACCAAAATTGCCATTTTTACAGAGTTTTGCTTACACAAAAGCTTCAATTTTGACCAATTTCAGGCACATAAATGACTTTAAACACACTTATTTTAGTTGAAAAAGACTTAATTCACATCCAACAGTTGTTTGGAGTCAAAAGATTAAATGTTAAAATTTCATCGATATGGACCATTTTGGGTACATTCGACAGGTCCGGAGTCATCGTTTTTCATCAGAAAATGAATTTTTCGGACTGTACCAAAAATGATTCAAAATGTCAAAGTGATGGTGCATCATGTTGAATAACCACTTTTTAACCCCTCAGAGTGACCAAAATTGCCATTTTTACAGAGTTTTGCTTACACAAAAGTTTCAATTTTGACCTATTTCAGGCACATAAATGACTTTAAACACACTTATTTTAGTTGAAAAAGACTTAATTCACATCCAACAGTCGTTTGGAGTCTAAAGATTAAATGTTAAAATTTCATCGATATGGACCATTTTGGGGATGTTCGACAGGTCCGGAGTCATCGTTTTTCATCCAAAAATTAATTTTTCGGACTCTACCAAAAATGATTCAAAATGTCAAATGGATCGTGCCTCATGTTGAATAACCACTTTTTAACCCCTCAGAGTAACCAAAATTGCCATTTTTACAGAGTTTTGCTTACACAAAAGCTTCAATTTTGACCAATTTCAGGCACATAAATGACTTTAAACACACTTATTTTAGTTGAAAAAGTCATAATTCACATCCAACAGTCGTTTGGAGTCAAAAGATTAAATGTTAAAATTTCATCGATATGGACCATTTTGGGACGTTCGACAGGTCCGGAGTCATCGTTTTTAATCAGAAAATGAATTTTTTGGACTATACCAAAAATGATTCAAAATGTCAAATGGATCGTGCCTCATGTTGAATAACCACTTTTTAACCCCTCAGAGTGACCAAAATTGCCATTTTTACAGAGTTTTGCTTACACAAAAGCTTCAATTTTGACCAATTTCAGGCACATAAATGACTTTAAACACACGTATTTTAGTTGAAAAAGACTTAATTCACATCCAACAGTTGTTTGGAGTCGAAAGATTAAATTTTAAAATTTCATCGATATGGACCATTTTGGTTACGTTCGACAGGTCCGGAGTCATCGTTTTTCATCAGAAAATGAATTTTTCGGACTATACCAAAAATGATTCAAAATGTCAAATAGATCGTGCCTCATGTTGAATACCCACTTTTTAACCCATCAGAGTGACCAAAATTGCCATTTTTACAGAGTTTTGCTTACACAAAAGCTTCAATTTTGACCAATTTCAGGCACATAAATGACTTTAAACACACTTATTTTAGTTGAAAAAGACTTAATTCACATCCAACAGTTGTTTGGAGTCAAAAGATTAAATGTTAAAATTTCATCGATATGGACCATTTTGGGTACGTTCGACAGTCATCGTTTTTCATCAGAAAATGAATTTTTCGGACTATACCAAAAATGATTCAAAATGTCAAATAGATCGTGCCTCATGTTGAATACCCACTTTTTAACCCATCAGAGTGACCAAAATTGCCATTTTTACAGAGTTTTGATTACACAAAAGCTTCAATTTTGATCAATTTCAGGCACATAAATGACTTTAAACACACTTATTTTAGTTGAAAAAGTCATAATTCACATCCAACAGTCGTTTGGAGTCAAAAGATTAAATGTTAAAATTTCATCGATATGGACCATTTTGGGGACGTTCGACAGGTCCGGAGTCATCGTTTTTCATCAGAAAATGAATTTTTCGGACTATACCAAAAATGATTCAAAATGTCAAATGGATCGTGCCTCATGTTGAATAACCACTTTTTAACCCCTCAGAGTGACCAAAATTGCCATTTTTACAGAGTTTTGATTACACAAAAGCTTCAATTTTGACCAATTTCAGGCACATAAATGACTTTAAACACACTTATTTTAGTTGAAAAAGACTTAATTCACATCCAACAGTTGTTTGGAGTCAAAAGATTAAATGTTAAAATTTCATCGATATGGACCATTTTGGGTACGTTCGACAGGTCCGGAGTCATCGTTTTTCATCAGAAAATGAATTTTTCGGATTGTACCAAAAATGATTCAAAATGTCAAAGTGATGGTGCCTCATGTTGAATAACCACTTTTTAACCCCTCAGAGTGACCAAAATTGCCATTTTTACAGAGTTTTGCTTACACAAAAGCTTCAATTGTGACCAATTTCAGGCACATAAATGACTTTAAACACACTTATTTTAGTTGAAAAAGACTTAATTCACATCCAACAGTCGTTTGGAGTCTAAAGATTAAATGTTAAAATTTCATCGATATGGACCATTTTGGGGTTGTTCGACAAGCCCGGAGTCATCGTTTTTCATCAAAAAATTAATTTTTCGGACTGTACCAAAAATGATTCAAAATGTCAAATGGATCGTGCCTCATGTTGAATACCCACTTTTTAACCCCTCAGAGTGACCAAAATTGCCATTTTTACAGAGTTTTGATTACACAAAAGCTTCAATTTTGACAAATTTCAGGCACATAAATGACTTTAAACACACTTATTTTAGTTGAAAAAGTCATAATTCACATCCAACAGTCCTTTGGAGTCAAAAGATTAAATGTTAAAATTTCATCGATATGGACCATTTTGGGGACGTTCGACAGGTCCGGAGTCATCGTTTTTCATCAGAAAATGAATTTTTCGGACTATACCAAAAATGATTCAAAATGTCAAATGGATCGTGCCTCATGTTGAATAACCACTTTTTAACCCCTCAGAGAGACCAAAATTGCCATTTTTACAGAGTTTTGCTTACACAAAAGCTTAAATTTTGACCGATTTCAGGCACATAAATGACTTTAAACACACTTATTTTAGTTGAAAAAGACTTAATTCACATCCAACAGTTGTTTGGAGTCAAAAGATTAAATGTTAAAATTTCATCGATATGGACCATTTTGGGTACGTTCGACAGGTCCGGAGTCATCGTTTTTCATCAGAAAATGAATTTTTCGGACTGTACCAAAAATGATTCAAAATGTCAAAGTGATGGTGCCTCATGTTGAATAACCACTTTTTAACCCCTCAGAGTGACCAAAATTGCCATTTTTACAGAGTTTTGCTTACACAAAAGTTTCAATTTTGACCAATTTCAGGCACTTAAATGACTTTAAACACACTTATTTTAGTTGAAAAAGACTTAATTCACATCCAACAGTCGTTTGGAGTCTGAAGATTAAATGTTAAAATTTCATCGATATGGACCATTTTGGGGATGTTCGACAGGTCCGGAGTCATCGTTTTTCATCAAAAAATTAATTTTTCGGACTCTACCAAAAATGATTCAAAATGTCAAATGGATCGTGCCTCATGTTGAATAACCACTTTTTAACCCCTCAGAGTGACCAAAATTGCCATTTTTACAGAGTTTTGCTTACACAAAAGCTTCAATTTTGACCAATTTCAGGCACATAAATGACTTTAAACACACTTATTTTAGTTGAAAAAGACTTAATTCACATCCAACAGTTGTTTGGAGTCAAAAGATTAAATGTTAAAATTTCATCGATATGGACCATTTTGGGTACGTTCGACAGGTCCGGAGTCATCGTTTTTCATCAGAAAATGAATTTTTCGGACTGTACCAAAAATGATTCAAAATGTCAAAGTGATGGTGCCTCATGTTGAATAACCACTTTTTAACCCCTCAGAGTGACCAAAATTGCCATTTTTACAGAGTTTTGCTTACACAAAAGTTTCAATTTTGACCTATTTCAGGCACATAAATGACTTTAAACACACTTATTTTAGTTGAAAAAGACTTAATTCACATCCAACAGTCGTTTGGAGTCTAAAGATTAAATGTTAAAATTTCATCGATATGGACCATTTTGGGGATGTTCGACAGGTCCGGAGTCATCGTTTTTCATCCAAAAATTAATTTTTCGGACTCTACCAAAAATGATTCAAAATGTCAAATGGATCGTGCCTCATGTTGAATAACCACTTTTTAACCCCTCAGAGTGACCAAAATTGCCATTTTTACAGAGTTTTGCTTACACAAAAGCTTCAATTTTGACCAATTTCAGGCACATAAATGACTTTAAACACACTTATTTTAGTTGAAAAAGTCATAATTCACATCCAACAGTCGTTTGGAGTCAAAAGATTAAATGTTAAAATTTCATCGATATGGACCATTTTGGGGACGTTCGACAGGTCCGGAGTCATCGTTTTTAATCAGAAAATGAATTTTTTGGACTATACCAAAAATGATTCAAAATGTCAAATGGATCGTGCCTAATGTTGAATAACCACTTTTTAACCCCTCAGAGTGACCAAAATTGCCATTTTTACAGAGTTTTGCTTACACAAAAGCTTCAATTTTGACCAATTTCAGGCACATAAATGACTTTAAACACACGTATTTTAGTTGAAAAAGACTTAATTCACATCCAACAGTTGTTTGGAGTCGAAAGATTAAATGTTAAAATTTCATCGATATGGACCATTTTGGTTACGTTCGACAGGTCCGGAGTCATCGTTATTCATCAGAAAATGAATTTTTCGGACTATACCAAAAATTATTCAAAATGTCAAATAGATCGTGCCTCATGTTGAATACCCACTTTTTAACCCATCAGAGTGACCAAAATTGCCATTTTTACAGAGTTTTGCTTACACAAAAGCTTCAATTTTGACCAATTTCAGGCACATAAATGACTTTAAACACACTTATTTTAGTTGAAAAAGACTTAATTCACATCCAACAGTTGTTTGGAGTCAAAAGATTAAATGTTAAAATTTCATCGATATGGACCATTTTGGGTACGTTCGACAGGTCCGGAGTCATCGTTTTTCATCAGAAAAAGAATTTTTCGGACTATACCAAAAATGATTCAAAATGTCAAATAGATCGTGCCTCATGTTGAATACCCACTTTTTAACCCATCAGAGTGACCAAAATTGCCATTTTTACAGAGTTTTGATTACACAAAAGCTTCAATTTTGACCAATTTCAGGCACATAAATGACTTTAAACACACTTATTTTAGTTGAAAAAGTCATAATTCACATCCAACAGTCGTTTGGAGTCAAAAGTTTAAATGTTAAAATTTCATCGATATGGACCATTTTGGGGACGTTCGACAGGTCCGGAGTCATCGTTTTTCATCAGAAAATGAATTTTTCGGACTATACCAAAAATGATTCAAAATGTCAAATGGATCGTGCCTCATGTTGAATAACCACTTTTTAACCCCTCAGAGTGACCAAAATTGCCATTTTTACAGAGTTTTGCTTACACAAAAGCTTCAATTTTGACCAATTTCAGGCACATAAATGACTTTAAACACACTTATTTTAGTTGAAAAAGACTTAATTCACATCCAACAGTTGTTTGGAGTCAAAAGATTAAATGTTAAAATTTCATCGATATGGACCATTTTGGGTACGTTCGACAGGTCCGGAGTCATCGTTTTTCATCAGAAAATGAATTTTTCGGACTGTACCAAAAATGATTCAAAATGTCAAAGTGATGGTGCCTCATGTTGAATAACCACTTTTTAACCCCTCAGAGTGACCAAAATTGCCATTTTTACAGAGTTTTGCTTACACAAAAGTTTCAATTTTGACCTATTTCAGGCACATAAATGACTTTAAACACACTTATTTTAGTTGAAAAAGACTTAATTCACATCCAACAGTCGTTTGGAGTCTAAAGATTAAATGTTAGAATTTCATCGATATGGACCATTTTGGGGATGTTCGACAGGTCCGGAGTCATCGTTTTTCATCCAAAAATTAATTTTTCGGACTCTACCAAAAATGATTCAAAATGTCAAATGGATCGTGCCTCATGTTGAATAACCACTTTTTAACCCCTCAGAGTAACCAAAATTGCCATTTTTACAGAGTTTTGCTTACACAAAAGCTTCATTTTTGACCAATTTCAGGCACATAAATGACTTTAAACACACTTATTTTAGTTGAAAAAGTCATAATTCACATCCAACAGTCGTTTGGAGTCAAAAGATTAAATGTTAAAATTTCATCGATATGGACCATTTTGGGGACGTTCGACAGGTCCGGAGTCATCGTTTTTAATCAGAAAATGAATTTTTTGGACTATACCAAAAATGATTCAAAATGTCAAATGGATCGTGCCTCATGTTGAATAACCACTTTTTAACCCCTCAGAGTGACCAAAATTGCCATTTTTACAGAGTTTTGCTTACACAAAAGCTTCAATTTTGACCAATTTCAGGCACATAAATGACTTTAAACACACGTATTTTAGTTGAAAAAGACTTAATTCACATCCAACAGTTGTTTGGAGTCGAAAGATTAAATTTTAAAATTTCATCGATATGGACCATTTTGGTTACGTTCGACAGGTCCGGAGTCATCGTTTTTCATCAGAAAATGAATTTTTCGGACTATACCAAAAATGATTCAAAATGTCAAATAGATCGTGCCTCATGTTGAATACCCACTTTTTAACCCATCAGAGTGACCAAAATTGCCATTTTTACAGAGTTTTGCTTACACAAAAGCTTCAATTTTGACCAATTTCAGGCACATAAATGACTTTAAACACACTTATTTTAGTTGAAAAAGACTTAATTCACATCCAACAGTTGTTTGGAGTCAAAAGATTAAATGTTAAAATTTCATCGATATGGACCATTTTGGGTACGTTCGACAGGTCCGGAGTCATCGTTTTTCATCAGAAAATGAATTTTTCGGACTATACCAAAAATGATTCAAAATGTCAAATAGATCGTGCCTCATGTTGAATACCCACTTTTTAACCCATCAGAGTGACCAAAATTGCCATTTTTACAGAGTTTTGATTACACAAAAGCTTCAATTTTGATCAATTTCAGGCACATAAATGACTTTAAACACACTTATTTTAGTTGAAAAAGTCATAATTCACATCCAACAGTCGTTTGGAGTCAAAAGATTAAATGTTAAAATTTCATCGATATGGACCATTTTGGGGACGTTCGACAGGTCCGGAGTCATCGTTTTTCATCAGAAAATGAATTTTTCGGATTGTACCAAAAATGATTCAAAATGTCAAGGTGATGGTGCCTCATGTTGAATAACCACTTTTTAACCCCTCAGAGTGACCAAAATTGCCATTTTTACAGAGTTTTGCTTACACAAAAGTTTCAATTTTGACCAATTTCAGGCACATAAATGACTTTAAACACACTTATTTTAGTTGAAAAAGACTTAATTCACATCCAACAGTCGTTTGGAGTCAAAAGATTAAATGTTAAAATTTCATCGATATGGTTCATTTTGGGTACGTTCGACAGGTCCGGAGTCATCGTTTTTCATCAGAAAATGAATTTTTCGGACTGTACCAAAAATGATTCAAAATGTCAAAGTGATGGTGCCTCATGTTGAATAACCACTTTTTAACCCCTCAGAGTGACCAAAATTGCCGTTTTTACAGAGTTTTGCTTACACAAAAGTTTCAATTTTGACCAATTTCAGGCACATAAATGACTTTAAACACACTTATTTTAGTTGAAAAAGACTTAATTCACATCCAACAGTCGTTTGGAGTCTAAAGATTAATTGTTAAAATTTCATCGATATGGACCATTTTGGGGATGTTCGACAAGTCCGGAGTCATCGTTTTTCATCAAAAAATTAATTTTTTGGACTGTACCAAAAATGATTCAAAATGTCAAATGGATCATGCCTCATGTTGAATAACCACTTTTTAACCCCTCAGAGTGACCACAATTGCCATTTTTACAGAGTTTTGCTTACACAAAAGCTTCAATTTTGACCAATTTTAGGCACATAAATGACTTTAAACACACCTATTTTAGTTGAAAAAGTCATAATTCACATCCAACAGTCGTTTGGAGTCAAAAGATTAAATGTTAAAATTTCATCGATATGGACCATTTTGGGTACGTTCGAC
This sequence comes from Lissotriton vulgaris, assembly GCF_964263255.1. Taxonomy (NCBI): domain Eukaryota; kingdom Metazoa; phylum Chordata; class Amphibia; order Caudata; family Salamandridae; genus Lissotriton; species Lissotriton vulgaris. The sequence continues at coordinate 30,493 of NW_028254881.1, read as the reverse complement.
AGGTCCGGAGTCATCGTTTTTCATCAGAAAATGAATTTTTCGGACTGTACCAAAAATGATTCAAAATGTCAAAGTGATGGTGCCTCATGTTGAATAACCACTTTTTAACCCCTCAGAGTGACCAAAATTGCCATTTTTACAGAGTTTTGCTTACACAAAAGTTTCAATTTTGACGTATTTCAGGCACATAAATGACTTTAAACACACTTATTTTAGTTGAAAAAGACTTAATTCACATCCAACAGTCGTTTGGAGTCTAAAGATTAAATGTTAAAATTTCATCGATATGGACCATTTTGGGGATGCTCGACAGGTCCGGAGTCATCGTTTTTCTTCCAAAAATTAATTTTTCGGACTCTACCAAAAATGATTCAAAATGTCAAATGGATCGTGCCTCATGTTGAATAACCACTTTTTAACCCCTCAGAGAGACCAAAATTGCCATTTTTACAGAGTTTTGATTACACAAAAGCTTCAATTTTGACCGATTTCAGGCACATAAATGACTTTAAACACACTTATTTTAGTTGAAAAAGTCATAATTCACATCCAACAGTTGTTTGGAGTCAAAAGATTAAATGTTAAAATTTCATCGATATGGACCATTTTGGGGACGTTCGACAGGTCCGGAGTCATCGTTTTTCATCAGAAAATGAATTTTTCGGACTATACCAAAAATGATTCAAAATGTCAAATGGATCGTGCCTCATGTTGAATAACCACTTTTTAACCCCTCAGAGAGACCAAAATTGCCATTTTTACAGAGTTTTGCTTACACAAAAGCTTCAATTTTGACCGATTTCAGGCACATAAATGACTTTAAACACACTTATTTTAGTTGAAAAAGACTTAATTCACATCCAACAGTTGTTTGGAGTCAAAAGATTAAATGTTAAAATTTCATCGATATGGACCATTTTGGGTACGTTCGACAGGTCCGGAGTCATCGTTTTTCATCAGAAAATGAATTTTTCGGACTGTACCAAAAATGATTCAAAATGTCAAAGTGATGGTGCCTCATGTTGAATAACCACTTTTTAACCCCTCAGAGTGACCAAAATTGCCATTTTTACAGAGTTTTGCTTACACAAAAGTTTCAATTTTGACCTATTTCAGGCACATAAATGACTTTAAACACACTTATTTTAGTTGAAAAAGACTTAATTCACATCCAACAGTCGTTTGGAGTCTAAAGATTAAATGTTAAAATTTCATCGATATGGACCATTTTGGGGATGTTCGACAGGTCCGGAGTCATCGTTTTTCATCCAAAAATTAATTTTTCGGACTCTACCAAAAATGATTCAAAATGTCAAATGGATCGTGCCTCATGTTGAATAACCACTTTTTAACCCCTCAGAGTGACCAAAATTGCCATTTTTACAGAGTTTTGCTTACACAAAAGCTTCAATTTTGACCAATTTCAGGCACATAAATGACTTTAAACACACTTATTTTAGTTGAAAAAGTCATAATTCACATCCAACAGTCGTTTGGAGTCAAAAGATTAAATGTTAAAATTTCATCGATATGGACCATTTTGGGGACGTTCGACAGGTCCGGAGTCATCGTTTTTAATCAGAAAATGAATTTTTTGGACTATACCAAAAATGATTCAAAATGTCAAATGGATCGTGCCTCATGTTGAATAACCACTTTTTAACCCCTCAGAGTGACCAAAATTGCCATTTTTACAGAGTTTTGCTTACACAAAAGCTTCAATTTTGACCAATTTCAGGCACATAAATGACTTTAAACACACGTATTTTAGTTGAAAAAGACTTAATTCACATCCAACAGTTGTTTGGAGTCGAAAGATTAAATGTTAAAATTTCATCGATATGGACCATTTTGGTTACGTTCGACAGGTCCGGAGTCATCGTTATTCATCAGAAAATGAATTTTTCGGACTATACCAAAAATGATTCAAAATGTCAAATAGATCGTGCCTCATGTTGAATACCCACTTTTTAACCCATCAGAGTGACCAAAATTTCCATTTTTACAGAGTTTTGCTTACACAAAAGCTTCAATTTTGACCAATTTCAGGCACATAAATGACTTTAAACACACTTATTTTAGTTGAAAAAGACTTAATTCACATCCAACAGTTGTTTGGAGTCAAAAGATTAAATGTTAAAATTTCATCGATATGGACCATTTTGGGTACGTTCGACAGGTCCGGAGTCATCGTTTTTCATCAGAAAATGAATTTTTCGGACTATACCAAAAATGATTCAAAATGTCAAATAGATCGTGCCTCATGTTGAATACCCACTTTTTAACCCATCAGAGTGACCAAAATTGCCATTTTTACAGAGTTTTGATTACACAAAAGCTTCAATTTTGACCAATTTCAGGCACATAAATGACTTTAAACACACTTATTTTAGTTGAAAAAGTCATAATTCACATCCAACAGTCGTTTGGAGTCAAAAGTTTAAATGTTAAAATTTCATCGATATGGACCATTTTGGGGACGTTCGACAGGTCCGGAGTCATCGTTTTTCATCAGAAAATGAATTTTTCGGACTATACCAAAAATGATTCAAAATGTCAAATGGATCGTGCCTCATGTTGAATAACCACTTTTTAACCCCTCAGAGTGACCAAAATTGCCATTTTTACAGAGTTTTGCTTACACAAAAGCTTCAATTTTGACCAATTTCAGGCACATAAATGACTTTAAACACACTTATTTTAGTTGAAAAAGACTTAATTCACATCCAACAGTCGTTTGGAGTCAAAAGATTAAATGTTAAAATTTCATCGATATGGTTCATTTTGGGTACGTTCGACAGGTCCGGAGTCATCGTTTTTCATCAGAAAATGAATTTTTCGGACTGTACCAAAAATGATTCAAAATGTCAAAGTGATGTTGCCTCATGTTGAATAACCACTTTTTAACCCCTCAGAGTGACCAAAATTGCCGTTTTTACAGAGTTTTGCTTACACAAAAGCTTCAATTTTGACCAATTTTAGGCACATAAATGACTTTAAACACACTTATTTTAGTTGAAAAAGTCATAATTCACATCCAACAGTTGTTTGGAGTCAAAAGATTAAATGTTAAAATTTCATCGATATGGACCATTTTGGGGACGTTCGACAGGTCCGGAGTCATCGTTTTTCATCAGAAAATGAATTTTTCGGACTATACCAAAAATGATTCAAAATGTCAAATGGATCGTGCCTCATGTTGAATAACCACTTTTTAACCCCTCAGAGAGACCAAAATTGCCATTTTTACAGAGTTTTGCTTACACAAAAGCTTCAATTTTGACCGATTTCAGGCACATAAATGACTTTAAACACACTTATTTTAGTTGAAAAAGACTTAATTCACATCCAACAGTTGTTTGGAGTCAAAAGATTAAATGTTAAAATTTCATCGATATGGACCATTTTGGGTACGTTCGACAGGTCCGGAGTCATCGTTTTTCATCAGAAAATGAATTTTTCGGACTGTACCAAAAATGATTCAAAATGTCGAAGTGATGGTGCCTCATGTTGAATAACCACTTTTTAACCCCTCAGAGTGACCAAAATTGCCATTTTTACAGAGTTTTGCTTACACAAAAGTTTCAATTTTGACCTATTTCAGGCACATAAATGACTTTAAACACACTTATTTTAGTTGAAAAAGACTTAATTCACATCCAACAGTCGTTTGGAGTCTAAAGATTAAATGTTAAAATTTCATCGATATGGACCATTTTGGGGATGTTCGACAGGTCCGGAGTCATCGTTTTTCATCCAAAAATTAATTTTTCGGACTCTACCAAAAATGATTCAAAATGTCAAATGGATCGTGCCTCATGTTGAATAACCACTTTTTAACCCCTCAGAGTGACCAAAATTGCCATTTTTACAGAGTTTTGCTTACACAAAAGCTTCAATTTTGACCAATTTCAGGCACATAAATGACTTTAAACACACTTATTTTAGTTGAAAAAGTCATAATTCACATCCAACAGTCGTTTGGAGTCAAAAGATTAAATGTTAAAATTTCATCGATATGGACCATTTTGGGGACGTTCGACAGGTCCGGAGTCATCGTTTTTAATCAGAAAATGAATTTTTTGGACTATACCAAAAATGATTCAAAATGTCAAATGGATCGTGCCTCATGTTGAATAACCACTTTTTAACCCCTCAGAGTGACCAAAATTGCCATTTTTACAGAGTTTTGCTTACACAAAGGCTTCAATTTTGACCAATTTCAGGCACATAAATGACTTTAAACACACGTATTTTAGTTGAAAAAGACTTAATTCACATCCAACAGTTGTTTGGAGTCGAAAGATTAAATGTTAAAATTTCATCGATATGGACCATTTTGGTTACGTTCGACAGGTCCGGAGTCATCGTTATTCATCAGAAAATGAATTTTTCGGACTATACCAAAAATGATTCAAAATGTCAAATAGATCGTGCCTCATGTTGAATACCCACTTTTTAACCCATCAGAGTGACCAAAATTTCCATTTTTACAGAGTTTTGCTTACACAAAAGCTTCAATTTTGACCAATTTCAGGCACATAAATGACTTTAAACACACTTATTTTAGTTGAAAAAGACTTAATTCACATCCAACAGTTGTTTGGAGTCAAAAGATTAAATGTTAAAATTTCATCGATATGGACCATTTTGGGTACGTTCGACAGGTCCGGAGTCATCGTTTTTCATCAGAAAATGAATTTTTCGGACTGTACCAAAAATGATTCAAAATGTCGAAGTGATGGTGCCTCATGTTGAATAACCACTTTTTAACCCCTCAGAGTGACCAAAATTGCCATTTTTACAGAGTTTTGCTTACACAAAAGTTTCAATTTTGACCTATTTCAGGCACATAAATGACTTTAAACACACTTATTTTAGTTGAAAAAGACTTAATTCACATCCAACAGTCGTTTGGAGTCTAAAGATTAAATGTTAAAATTTCATCGATATGGACCATTTTGGGGATGTTCGACAGGTCCGGAGTCATCGTTTTTCATCCAAAAATTAATTTTTCGGACTCTACCAAAAATGATTCAAAATGTCAAATGGATCGTGCCTCATGTTGAATAACCACTTTTTAACCCCTCAGAGTGACCAAAATTGCCATTTTTACAGAGTTTTGCTTACACAAAAGCTTCAATTTTGACCAATTTCAGGCACATAAATGACTTTAAACACACTTATTTTAGTTGAAAAAGTCATAATTCACATCCAACAGTCGTTTGGAGTCAAAAGATTAAATGTTAAAATTTCATCGATATGGACCATTTTGGGGACGTTCGACAGGTCCGGAGTCATCGTTTTTAATCAGAAAATGAATTTTTTGGACTATACCAAAAATGATTCAAAATGTCAAATGGATCGTGCCTCATGTTGAATAACCACTTTTTAACCCCTCAGAGTGACCAAAATTGCCATTTTTACAGAGTTTTGCTTACACAAAGGCTTCAATTTTGACCAATTTCAGGCACATAAATGACTTTAAACACACGTATTTTAGTTGAAAAAGACTTAATTCACATCCAACAGTTGTTTGGAGTCGAAAGATTAAATGTTAAAATTTCATCGATATGGACCATTTTGGTTACGTTCGACAGGTCCGGAGTCATCGTTATTCATCAGAAAATGAATTTTTCGGACTATACCAAAAATGATTCAAAATGTCAAATAGATCGTGCCTCATGTTGAATACCCACTTTTTAACCCATCAGAGTGACCAAAATTTCCATTTTTACAGAGTTTTGCTTACACAAAAGCTTCAATTTTGACCAATTTCAGGCACATAAATGACTTTAAACACACTTATTTTAGTTGAAAAAGACTTAATTCACATCCAACAGTTGTTTGGAGTCAAAAGATTAAATGTTAAAATTTCATCGATATGGACCATTTTGGGTACGTTCGACAGGTCCGGAGTCATCGTTTTTCATCAGAAAATGAATTTTTCGGACTATACCAAAAATGATTCAAAATGTCAAATAGATCGTGCCTCATGTTGAATACCCACTTTTTAACCCATCAGAGTGACCAAAATTGCCATTTTTACAGAGTTTTGATTACACAAAAGCTTCAATTTTGACCAATTTCAGGCACATAAATGACTTTAAACACACTTATTTTAGTTGAAAAAGTCATAATTCACATCCAACAGTCGTTTGGAGTCAAAAGTTTAAATGTTAAAATTTCATCGATATGGACCATTTTGGGGACGTTCGACAGGTCCGGAGTCATCGTTTTTCATCAGAAAATGAATTTTTCGGACTATACCAAAAATGATTCAAAATGTCAAATGGATCGTGCCTCATGTTGAATAACCACTTTTTAACCCCTCAGAGTGACCAAAATTGCCATTTTTACAGAGTTTTGCTTACACAAAAGCTTCAATTTTGACCAATTTTAGGCACATAAATGACTTTAAACACACCTATTTTAGTTGAAAAAGTCATAATTCACATCCAACAGTTGTTTGGAGTCAAAAGATTAAATGTTAAAATTTCATCGATATGGACCATTTTGGGTACGTTCGACAGGTCCGGAGTCATCGTTTTTCATCAGAAAATGAATTTTTCGGACTGTACCAAAAATGATTCAAAATGTCAAAGTGATGGTGCCTCATGTTGAATAACCACTTTTTAACCCCTCAGAGTGACCAAAATTGCCATTTTTACAGAGTTTTGCTTACACAAAAGTTTCAATTTTGACGTATTTCAGGCACATAAATGACTTTAAACACACTTATTTTAGTTGAAAAAGACTTAATTCACATCCAACAGTCGTTTGGAGTCTAAAGATTAAATGTTAAAATTTCATCGATATGGACCATTTTGGGGATGTTCGACAGGTCCGGAGTCATCGTTTTTCATCCAAAAATTAATTTTTCGGACTCTACCAAAAATGATTCAAAATGTCAAATGGATCGTGCCTCATGTTGAATAACCACTTTTTAACCCCTCAGAGTGACCAAAATTGCCATTTTTACAGAGTTTTGCTTACACAAAAGCTTCAATTTTGACCAATTTCAGGCACATAAATGACTTTAAACACACTTATTTTAGTTGAAAAAGTCATAATTCACATCCAACAGTCGTTTGGAGTCAAAAGATTAAATGTTAAAATTTCATCGATATGGACCATTTTGGGGACGTTCGACAGGTCCGGAGTCATCGTTTTTAATCAGAAAATGAATTTTTTGGACTATACCAAAAATGATTCAAAATGTCAAATGGATCGTGCCTCATGTTGAATAACCACTTTTTAACCCCTCAGAGTGACCAAAATTGCCATTTTTACAGAGTTTTGCTTACACAAAGGCTTCAATTTTGACCAATTTCAGGCACATAAATGACTTTAAACACACGTATTTTAGTTGAAAAAGACTTAATTCACATCCAACAGTTGTTTGGAGTCGAAAGATTAAATGTTAAAATTTCATCGATATGGACCATTTTGGTTACGTTCGACAGGTCCGGAGTCATCGTTATTCATCAGAAAATGAATTTTTCGGACTATACCAAAAATGATTCAAAATGTCAAATAGATCGTGCCTCATGTTGAATACCCACTTTTTAACCCATCAGAGTGACCAAAATTTCCATTTTTACAGAGTTTTGCTTACACAAAAGCTTCAATTTTGACCAATTTCAGGCACATAAATGACTTTAAACACACTTATTTTAGTTGAAAAAGACTTAATTCACATCCAACAGTTGTTTGGAGTCAAAAGATTAAATGTTAAAATTTCATCGATATGGACCATTTTGGGTACGTTCGACAGGTCCGGAGTCATCGTTTTTCATCAGAAAATGAATTTTTCGGACTATACCAAAAATGATTCAAAATGTCAAATAGATCGTGCCTCATGTTGAATACCCACTTTTTAACCCATCAGAGTGACCAAAATTGCCATTTTTACAGAGTTTTGATTACACAAAAGCTTCAATTTTGACCAATTTCAGGCACATAAATGACTTTAAACACACTTATTTTAGTTGAAAAAGTCATAATTCACATCCAACAGTCGTTTGGAGTCAAAAGTTTAAATGTTAAAATTTCATCGATATGGACCATTTTGGGGACGTTCGACAGGTCCGGAGTCATCGTTTTTCATCAGAAAATGAATTTTTCGGACTATACCAAAAATGATTCAAAATGTCAAATGGATCGTGCCTCATGTTGAATAACCACTTTTTAACCCCTCAGAGTGACCAAAATTGCCATTTTTACAGAGTTTTGCTTACACAAAAGCTTCAATTTTGACCAATTTTAGGCACATAAATGACTTTAAACACACCTATTTTAGTTGAAAAAGTCATAATTCACATCCAACAGTTGTTTGGAGTCAAAAGATTAAATGTTAAAATTTCATCGATATGGACCATTTTGGGTACGTTCGACAGGTCCGGAGTCATCGTTTTTCATCAGAAAATGAATTTTTCGGACTGTACCAAAAATGATTCAAAATGTCAAAGTGATGGTGCCTCATGTTGAATAACCACTTTTTAACCCCTCAGAGTGACCAAAATTGCCATTTTTACAGAGTTTTGCTTACACAAAAGTTTCAATTTTGACGTATTTCAGGCACATAAATGACTTTAAACACACTTATTTTAGTTGAAAAAGACTTAATTCACATCCAACAGTCGTTTGGAGTCTAAAGATTAAATGTTAAAATTTCATCGATATGGACCATTTTGGGGATGTTCGACAGGTCCGGAGTCATCGTTTTTCTTCCAAAAATTAATTTTTCGGACTCTACCAAAAATGATTCAAAATGTCAAATGGATCGTGCCTCATGTTGAATAACCACTTTTTAACCCCTCAGAGTGACCAAAATTGCCATTTTTACAGAGTTTTGCTTACACAAAAGCTTACATTTTTACCAATTTCAGGCACATAAATGACTTTAAACACACTTATTTTAGTTGAAAAAGTCATAATTCACATCCAACAGTCGTTTGGAGTCAAAAGATTAAATGTTAAAATTTCATCGATATGGACCATTTTGGGGACGTTCGACAGGTCCGGAGTCATCGTTTTTCATCAAAAAATTAATTTTTCGGACTATACCAAAAATTATTCAAAATGTCAAATGGATCGTTCCTCATGTTGAATAACCACTTTTTAACCCCTCAGAGTGACCAAAATTGCCATTTTTACAGAGTTTTGCTTACACAAAAGCTTCAATTTTGACCAATTTCAGGCACATAAATGACTTTAAACACACCTATTTTAGTTGAAAAAGTCATAATTCACATCCAACAGTCGTTTGGAGTCAAAAGATTAAATGTTAAAATTTCATCGATATGGACCATTTTGGGTACGTTCGACAGGTCCGGAGTCATCGTTTTTCATCAGAAAATGAATTTTTCGGACTGTACCAAAAATGATTCAAAATGTCAAAGTGATGGTGCCTCATGTTGAATAACCACTTTTTAACCCCTCAGAGTGACCAAAATTGCCATTTTTACAGAGTTTTGCTTACACAAAAGTTTCAATTTTGACGTATTTCAGGCACATAAATGACTTTAAACACACTTATTTTAGTTGAAAAAGACTTAATTCACATCCAACAGTCGTTTGGAGTCTAAAGATTAAATGTTAAAATTTCATCGATATGGACCATTTTGGGGATGTTCGACAGGTCCGGAGTCATCGTTTTTCTTCCAAAAATTAATTTTTCGGACTCTATCAAAAATGATTCAAAATGTCAAATGGATCGTGCCTCATGTTGAATAACCACTTTTTAACCCCTCAGAGTGACCAAAATTGCCATTTTTACAGAGTTTTGCTTACACAAAAGCTTCAATTTTGACCAATTTCAGGCACATAAATGACTTTAAACACACCTATTTTAGTTGAAAAAGTCATAATTCACATCCAACAGTCGTTTGGAGTCAAAAGATTAAATGTTAAAATTTCATCGATATGGACCATTTTGGGGACGTTCGACAGGTCCGGAGTCATCGTTTTTCATCAGAAAATGAATTTTTCGGACTATACCAAAAATGATTCAAAATGTCAAATGGATCGTGCCTCATGTTGAATAACCACTTTTTAACCCCTCAGAGAGACCAAAATTGCCATTTTTACAGAGTTTTGCTTACACAAAAGCTTCAATTTTGACCGATTTCAGGCACATAAATGACTTTAAACACACTTATTTTAGTTGAAAAAGACTTAATTCACATCCAACAGTTGTTTGGAGTCAAAAGATTAAATGTTAAAATTTCATCGATATGGACCATTTTGGGTACGTTCGACAGGTCCGGAGTCATCGTTTTTCATCAGAAAATGAATTTTTCGGACTGTACCAAAAATGATTCAAAATGTCAAAGTGATGGTGCCTCATGTTGAATAACCACTTTTTAACCCCTCAGAGTGACCAAAATTGCCATTTTTACAGAGTTTTGCTTACACAAAAGTTTCAATTTTTACCTATTTCAGGCACATAAATGACTTTAAACACACTTATTTTAGTTGAAAAAGACTTAATTCACATCCAACAGTCGTTTGGAGTCTAAAGATTAAATGTTAAAATTTCATCGATATGGACCATTTTGGGGATGTTCGACAGGTCCGGAGTCATCGTTTTTCATCCAAAAATTAATTTTTCGGACTCTACCAAAAATGATTCAAAATGTCAAATGGATCGTGCCTCATGTTGAATAACCACTTTTTAACCCCTCAGAGTGACCAAAATTGCCATTTTTACAGAGTTTTGCTTACACAAAAGCTTCAATTTTGACCAATTTCAGGCACATAAATGACTTTAAACACACTTATTTTAGTTGAAAAAGTCATAATTCACATCCAACAGTCGTTTGGAGTCAAAAGATTAAATGTTAAAATTTCATCGATATGGACCATTTTGGGGACGTTCGACAGGTCCGGAGTCATCGTTTTTAATCAGAAAATGAATTTTTTGGACTATACCAAAAATGATTCAAAATGTCAAATGGATCGTGCCTCATGTTGAGTAACCACTTTTTAACCCCTCAGAGTGACCAAAATTGCCATTTTTACAGAGTTTTGCTTACACAAAAGCTTCAATTTTGACCAATTTCAGGCACATAAATGACTTTAAACACACGTATTTTAGTTGAAAAAGACTTAATTCACATCCAACAGTTGTTTGGAGTCGAAAGATTAAATGTTAAAATTTCATCGATATGGACCATTTTGGTTACGTTCGACAGGTCCGGAGTCATCGTTATTCATCAGAAAATGAATTTTTCGGACTATACCAAAAATGATTCAAAATGTCAAATAGATCGTGCCTCATGTTGAATACCCACTTTTTAACCCATCAGAGTGACCAAAATTTCCATTTTTACAGAGTTTTGCTTACACAAAAGCTTCAATTTTGACCAATTTCAGGCACATAAATGACTTTAAACACACTTATTTTAGTTGAAAAAGACTTAATTCACATCCAACAGTTGTTTGGAGTCAAAAGATTAAATGTTAAAATTTCATCGATATGGACTATTTTGGGTACGTTCGACAGGTCCGGAGTCATCGTTTTTCATCAGAAAATGAATTTTTCGGACTATACCAAAAATGATTCAAAATGTCAAATAGATCGTGCCTCATGTTGAATACCCACTTTTTAACCCATCAGAGTGACCAAAATTGCCATTTTTACAGAGTTTTGATTACACAAAAGCTTCAATTTTGACCAATTTCAGGCACATAAATGACTTTAAACACACTTATTTTAGTTGAAAAAGTCATAATTCACATCCAACAGTCGTTTGGAGTCAAAAGTTTAAATGTTAAAATTTCATCGATATGGACCATTTTGGGGACGTTCGACAGGTCCGGAGTCATCGTTTTTCATCAGAAAATGAATTTTTCGGACTATACCAAAAATGATTCAAAATGTCAAATGGATCGTGCCTCATGTTGAATAACCACTTTTTAACCCCTCAGAGTGACCAAAATTGCCATTTTTACAGAGTTTTGCTTACACAAAAGCTTCAATTTTGACCAATTTCAGGCACATAAATGACTTTAAACACACTTATTTTAGTTGAAAAAGACTTAATTCACATCCAACAGTCGTTTGGAGTCAAAAGATTAAATGTTAAAATTTCATCGATATGGTTCATTTTGGGTACGTTCGACAGGTCCGGAGTCATCGTTTTTCATCAGAAAATGAATTTTTCGGACTGTACCAAAAATGATTCAAAATGTCAAAGTGATGTTGCCTCATGTTGAATAACCACTTTTTAACCCCTCAGAGTGACCAAAATTGCCGTTTTTACAGAGTTTTGCTTACACAAAAGTTTCAATTTTGACCAATTTCAGGCACATAAATGACTTTAAACACACTTATTTTAGTTGAAAAAGACTTAATTCACATCCAACAGTCGTTTGGAGTCTAAAGATTAATTGTTAAAATTTCATCGATATGGACCATTTTGGGGATGTTCGACAAGTCCGGAGTCATCGTTTTTCATCAAAAAATTAATTTTTTGGACTGTACCAAAAATGATTCAAAATGTCAAATGGATCATGCCTCATGTTGAATAACCACTTTTTAACCCCTCAGAGTGACCACAATTGCCATTTTTACAGAGTTTTGCTTACACAAAAGCTTCAATTTTGACCAATTTTAGGCACATAAATGACTTTAAACACACTTATTTTAGTTGAAAAAGTCATAATTCACATCCAACAGTTGTTTGGAGTCAAAAGATTAAATGTTAAAATTTCATCGATATGGACCATTTTGGGGACGTTCGACAGGTCCGGAGTCATCGTTTTTCATCAGAAAATGAATTTTTCGGACTGTACCAAAAATGATTCAAAATGTCGAAGTGATGGTGCCTCATGTTGAATAACCACTTTTTAACCCCTCAGAGTGACCAAAATTGCCATTTTTACAGAGTTTTGCTTACACAAAAGTTTCAATTTTGACCTATTTCAGGCACATAAATGACTTTAAACACACTTATTTTAGTTGAAAAAGACTTAATTCACATCCAACAGTCGTTTGGAGTCTAAAGATTAAATGTTAAAATTTCATCGATATGGACCATTTTGGGGATGTTCGACAGGTCCGGAGTCATCGTTTTTCATCCAAAAATTAATTTTTCGGACTCTACCAAAAATGATTCAAAATGTCAAATGGATCGTGCCTCATGTTGAATAACCACTTTTTAACCCCTCAGAGTGACCAAAATTGCCATTTTTACAGAGTTTTGCTTACACAAAAGCTTCAATTTTGACCAATTTCAGGCACATAAATGACTTTAAACACACTTATTTTAGTTGAAAAAGTCATAATTCACATCCAACAGTCGTTTGGAGTCAAAAGATTAAATGTTAAAATTTCATCGATATGGACCATTTTGGGGACGTTCGACAGGTCCGGAGTCATCGTTTTTAATCAGAAAATGAATTTTTTGGACTATACCAAAAATGATTCAAAATGTCAAATGGATCGTGCCTCATGTTGAATAACCACTTTTTAACCCCTCAGAGTGACCAAAATTGCCATTTTTACAGAGTTTTGCTTACACAAAGGCTTCAATTTTGACCAATTTCAGGCACATAAATGACTTTAAACACACGTATTTTAGTTGAAAAAGACTTAATTCACATCCAACAGTTGTTTGGAGTCGAAAGATTAAATGTTAAAATTTCATCGATATGGACCATTTTGGTTACGTTCGACAGGTCCGGAGTCATCGTTATTCATCAGAAAATGAATTTTTCGGACTATACCAAAAATGATTCAAAATGTCAAATAGATCGTGCCTCATGTTGAATACCCACTTTTTAACCCATCAGAGTGACCAAAATTTCCATTTTTACAGAGTTTTGCTTACACAAAAGCTTCAATTTTGACCAATTTCAGGCACATAAATGACTTTAAACACACTTATTTTAGTTGAAAAAGACTTAATTCACATCCAACAGTTGTTTGGAGTCAAAAGATTAAATGTTAAAATTTCATCGATATGGACCATTTTGGGTACGTTCGACAGGTCCGGAGTCATCGTTTTTCATCAGAAAATGAATTTTTCGGACTGTACCAAAAATGATTCAAAATGTCGAAGTGATGGTGCCTCATGTTGAATAACCACTTTTTAACCCCTCAGAGTGACCAAAATTGCCATTTTTACAGAGTTTTGCTTACACAAAAGTTTCAATTTTGACCTATTTCAGGCACATAAATGACTTTAAACACACTTATTTTAGTTGAAAAAGACTTAATTCACATCCAACAGTCGTTTGGAGTCTAAAGATTAAATGTTAAAATTTCATCGATATGGACCATTTTGGGGATGTTCGACAGGTCCGGAGTCATCGTTTTTCATCCAAAAATTAATTTTTCGGACTCTACCAAAAATGATTCAAAATGTCAAATGGATCGTGCCTCATGTTGAATAACCACTTTTTAACCCCTCAGAGTGACCAAAATTGCCATTTTTACAGAGTTTTGCTTACACAAAAGCTTCAATTTTGACCAATTTCAGGCACATAAATGACTTTAAACACACTTATTTTAGTTGAAAAAGTCATAATTCACATCCAACAGTCGTTTGGAGTCAAAAGATTAAATGTTAAAATTTCATCGATATGGACCATTTTGGGGACGTTCGACAGGTCCGGAGTCATCGTTTTTAATCAGAAAATGAATTTTTTGGACTATACCAAAAATGATTCAAAATGTCAAATGGATCGTGCCTCATGTTGAATAACCACTTTTTAACCCCTCAGAGTGACCAAAATTGCCATTTTTACAGAGTTTTGCTTACACAAAGGCTTCAATTTTGACCAATTTCAGGCACATAAATGACTTTAAACACACGTATTTTAGTTGAAAAAGACTTAATTCACATCCAACAGTTGTTTGGAGTCGAAAGATTAAATGTTAAAATTTCATCGATATGGACCATTTTGGTTACGTTCGACAGGTCCGGAGTCATCGTTATTCATCAGAAAATGAATTTTTCGGACTATACCAAAAATGATTCAAAATGTCAAATAGATCGTGCCTCATGTTGAATACCCACTTTTTAACCCATCAGAGTGACCAAAATTTCCATTTTTACAGAGTTTTGCTTACACAAAAGCTTCAATTTTGACCAATTTCAGGCACATAAATGACTTTAAACACACTTATTTTAGTTGAAAAAGACTTAATTCACATCCAACAGTTGTTTGGAGTCAAAAGATTAAATGTTAAAATTTCATCGATATGGACCATTTTGGGTACGTTCGACAGGTCCGGAGTCATCGTTTTTCATCAGAAAATGAATTTTTCGGACTATACCAAAAATGATTCAAAATGTCAAATAGATCGTGCCTCATGTTGAATACCCACTTTTTAACCCATCAGAGTGACCAAAATTGCCATTTTTACAGAGTTTTGATTACACAAAAGCTTCAATTTTGACCAATTTCAGGCACATAAATGACTTTAAACACACTTATTTTAGTTGAAAAAGTCATAATTCACATCCAACAGTCGTTTGGAGTCAAAAGTTTAAATGTTAAAATTTCATCGATATGGACCATTTTGGGGACGTTCGACAGGTCCGGAGTCATCGTTTTTCATCAGAAAATGAATTTTTCGGACTATACCAAAAATGATTCAAAATGTCAAATGGATCGTGCCTCATGTTGAATAACCACTTTTTAACCCCTCAGAGTGACCAAAATTGCCATTTTTACAGAGTTTTGCTTACACAAAAGCTTCAATTTTGACCAATTTTAGGCACATAAATGACTTTAAACACACCTATTTTAGTTGAAAAAGTCATAATTCACATCCAACAGTCGTTTGGAGTCAAAAGATTAAATGTTAAAATTTCATCGATATGGACCATTTTGGGTACGTTCGACAGGTCCGGAGTCATCGTTTTTCATCAGAAAATGAATTTTTCGGACTGTACCAAAAATGATTCAAAATGTCAAAGTGATGGTGCCTCATGTTAAATAACCACTTTTTAACCCCTCAGAGTGACCAAAATTGCCATTTTTACAGAGTTTTGCTTACACAAAAGTTTCAATTTTGACGTATTTCAGGCACATAAATGACTTTAAACACACTTATTTTAGTTGAAAAAGACTTAATTCACATCCAACAGTCGTTTGGAGTCTAAAGATTAAATGTTAAAATTTCATCGATATGGACCATTTTGGGGATGTTCGACAGGTCCGGAGTCATCGTTTTTCTTCCAAAAATTAATTTTTCGGACTCTACCAAAAATGATTCAAAATGTCAAATGGATCGTGCCTCATGTTGAATAACCACTTTTTAACCCCTCAGAGTGACCAAAATTGCCATTTTTACAGAGTTTTGCTTACACAAAAGCTTAAATTTTTACCAATTTCAGGCACATAAATGACTTTAAACACACTTATTTTAGTTGAAAAAGTCATAATTCACATCCAACAGTCGTTTGGAGTCAAAAGATTAAATGTTAAAATTTCATCGATATGGACCATTTTGGGGACGTTCGACAGGTCCGGAGTCATCGTTTTTCATCAAAAAATTAATTTTTCGGACTATACCAAAAATTATTCAAAATGTCAAATGGATCGTTCCTCATGTTGAATAACCACTTTTTAACCCCTCGGAGTGACCAAAATTGCCATTTTTACAGAGTTTTGCTTACACAAAAGCTTCAATTTTGACCAATTTCAGGCACATAAATGACTTTAAACACACCTATTTTAGTTGAAAAAGTCATAATTCACATCCAACAGTCGTTTGGAGTCAAAAGATTAAATGTTAAAATTTCATCGATATGGACCATTTTGGGGACGTTCGACAGGTCCGGAGTCATCGTTTTTCATCAGAAAATGAATTTTTCGGACTATACCAAAAATGATTCAAAATGTCAAATGGATCGTGCCTCATGTTGAATAACCACTTTTTAACCCCTCAGAGAGACCAAAATTGCCATTTTTACAGAGTTTTGATTACACAAAAGCTTCAATTTTGACCGATTTCAGGCACATAAATGACTTTAAACACACTTATTTTAGTTGAAAAAGTCATAATTCACATCCAACAGTTGTTTGGAGTCAAAAGATTAAATGTTAAAATTTCATCGATATGGACCATTTTGGGGACGTTCGACAGGTCCGGAGTCATCGTTTTTCATCAGAAAATGAATTTTTCGGACTATACCAAAAATGATTCAAAATGTCAAATGGATCGTGCCTCATGTTGAATAACCACTTTTTAACCCCTCAGAGAGACCAAAATTGCCATTTTTACAGAGTTTTGCTTACACAAAAGCTTCAATTTTGACCGATTTCAGGCACATAAATGACTTTAAACACACTTATTTTAGTTGAAAAAGACTTAATTCACATCCAACAGTTGTTTGGAGTCAAAAGATTAAATGTTAAAATTTCATCGATATGGACCATTTTGGGTACGTTCGACAGGTCCGGAGTCATCGTTTTTCATCAGAAAATGAATTTTTCGGACTGTACCAAAAATGATTCAAAATGTCAAAGTGATGGTGCCTCATGTTGAATAACCACTTTTTAACCCCTCAGAGTGACCAAAATTGCCATTTTTACAGAGTTTTGCTTACACAAAAGTTTCAATTTTGACCTATTTCAGGCACATAAATGACTTTAAACACACTTATTTTAGTTGAAAAAGACTTAATTCACATCCAACAGTCGTTTGGAGTCTAAAGATTAAATGTTAAAATTTCATCGATATGGACCATTTTGGGGATGTTCGACAGGTCCGGAGTCATCGTTTTTCATCCAAAAATTAATTTTTCGGACTCTACCAAAAATGATTCAAAATGTCAAATGGATCGTGCCTCATGTTGAATAACCACTTTTTAACCCCTCAGAGTGACCAAAATTGCCATTTTTACAGAGTTTTGCTTACACAAAAGCTTCAATTTTGACCAATTTCAGGCACATAAATGACTTTAAACACACTTATTTTAGTTGAAAAAGTCATAATTCACATCCAACAGTCGTTTGGAGTCAAAAGATTAAATGTTAAAATTTCATCGATATGGACCATTTTGGGGACGTTCGACAGGTCCGGAGTCATCGTTTTTAATCAGAAAATGAATTTTTTGGACTATACCAAAAATGATTCAAAATGTCAAATGGATCGTGCCTCATGTTGAATAACCACTTTTTAACCCCTCAGAGTGACCAAAATTGCCATTTTTACAGAGTTTTGCTTACACAAAAGCTTCAATTTTGACCAATTTCAGGCACATAAATGACTTTAAACACACGTATTTTAGTTGAAAAAGACTTAATTCACATCCAACAGTTGTTTGGAGTCGAAAGATTAAATGTTAAAATTTCATCGATATGGACCATTTTGGTTACGTTCGACAGGTCCGGAGTCATCGTTATTCATCAGAAAATGAATTTTTCGGACTATACCAAAAATGATTCAAAATGTCAAATAGATCGTGCCTCATGTTGAATACCCACTTTTTAACCCATCAGAGTGACCAAAATTTCCATTTTTACAGAGTTTTGCTTACACAAAAGCTTCAATTTTGACCAATTTCAGGCACATAAATGACTTTAAACACACTTATTTTAGTTGAAAAAGACTTAATTCACATCCAACAGTTGTTTGGAGTCAAAAGATTAAATGTTAAAATTTCATCGATATGGACCATTTTGGGTACGTTCGACAGGTCCGGAGTCATCGTTTTTCATCAGAAAATGAATTTTTCGGACTATACCAAAAATGATTCAAAATGTCAAATAGATCGTGCCTCATGTTGAATACCCACTTTTTAACCCATCAGAGTGACCAAAATTGCCATTTTTACAGAGTTTTGATTACACAAAAGCTTCAATTTTGACCAATTTCAGGCACATAAATGACTTTAAACACACTTATTTTAGTTGAAAAAGTCATAATTCACATCCAACAGTCGTTTGGAGTCAAAAGTTTAAATGTTAAAATTTCATCGATATGGACCATTTTGGGGACGTTCGACAGGTCCGGAGTCATCGTTTTTCATCAGAAAATGAATTTTTCGGACTATACCAAAAATGATTCCAAATGTCAAATGGATCGTGCCTCATGTTGAATAACCACTTTTTAACCCCTCAGAGTGACCAAAATTGCCATTTTTACAGAGTTTTGCTTACACAAAAGCTTCAATTTTGACCAATTTTAGGCACATAAATGACTTTAAACACACTTATTTTATTTGAAAAAGACTTAATTCAAATCCAACAGTTGTTTGGAGTCAAAAGATTAAATGTTAAAATTTCATCGATATGGACCATTTTGGGGACGTTCGACAGGTCCGGAGTCATCGTTTTTCATCAGAAAATGAATTTTTCAGACTGTACCAAAAATGATTCAAAATGTCAAAGTGATGGTGCCTCATGTTGAATAACCACTTTTTAACCCCTCAGAGTGATCAAAATTGCCATTTTTACAGAGTTTTGCTTTCTCAAAAGTTTCAATTTTGACCAATTTCAGGCACATAAATGACTTTAAACACACTTATTTTAGTTGAAAAAGTCATAATTCACATCCAACAGTCGTTTGGAGTCAAAAGATTAAATGTTAAAATTTCATCGATATGGACCATTTTGGGGACGTTCGACAGGTCCGGAGTCATCATTTTTCATCAGAAAATAAATTTTTCGGACTATACCAAAAATGATTCAAAATGTCAAATAGATCGTGCCTCATGTTGAATAACCACTTTTTAACCCATCAGAGTGACCAAAATTGCCATTTTTACAGAGTTTTGCTTACACAAAAGCTTCAATTTTGACCAATTTCAGGCACATAAATGACTTTAAACGCACTTATTTTAGTTGAAAAAGTCATAATTCACATCCAACAGTCGTTTGGAGTCAAAGGATTAAATGTTAAAATGTAATCGATATGGACCATTTTGGGGATGTTCGACAGGTCCGGAGTCATCGTTTTTCATCAGAAAATGAATTTTTCGGACTATACCAAAAATGATTCAAAATGTCAAATGGATCGTGCCTCATGTTGAATAACCACTTTTTAACCCCTCAGAGTGACCAAAATTGCCATTTTTACAGAGTTTTGCTTACACAAAAGCTTCAATTTTGACCAATTTCAGGCACATAAATGACTTTAAACACACTTATTTTAGTTGAAAAAGACTTAATTCAAATCCAACAGTTGTTTGGGGTCAAAAGATTAAATGTTAAAATTTCATCGATATGGACCATTTTGGGGACGTTCGACAGGTCCGGAGTCATCGTTTTTCATCAGAAAATGAATTTTTCGGACTATACCAAAAATGATTCAAAATGTCAAATAGATCATGCCTCATGTTGAATAACCACTTGTTAACCCATCAGAGTGGCCAAAATTGCCATTTTTACAGAGTTTTGCTTACACAAAAGCTTCAATTTTGACCAATTTCAGGCACATAAATGACTTTAAACGCACTTATTTTAGTTGAAAAAGTCATAATTCACATCCAACAGTCGTTTGGAGTCAAAGGATTAAATGTTAAAATTTCATCCATATGGACCATTTTGGGGACGTTCGACAGGTCCGGAGTCATCGTTTTTCATCAGAAAATGAATTTTTCGGACTATACCAAAAATGATTCAAAATGTCAAATGGATCGTGCCTCATGTTGAATAACCACTTTTTAACCCCTCAGAGTGACCAAAATTGCTATTTTTACAGAGTTTTGCTTACACAAAAGCTTCAATTTTGACCAATTTCAGGCACATAAATGACTTTAAACACACTTATTTTAGTTGAAAAAGACTTAATTCACATCCAACAGTTGTTTGGAGTCAAAAGATTAAATGTTAAAATTTCATCGATATGGACCATTTTGGGTACGTTCGACAGGTCCGGAGTCATCGTTTTTCATCAGAAAATGAATTTTTCGGACTGTACCAAAAATGATTCAAAATGTCAAAGTGATGGTGCCTCATGTTGAATAACCACTTTTTAACCCCTCAGAGTGACCAAAATTGCTATTTTTACAGAGTTTTGCTTACACAAAAGCTTCAATTTTGACCAATTTCAGGCACATAAATGACTTTAAACACACTTATTTTAGTTGAAAAAGACTTAATTCACATCCAACAGTTGTTTGGAGTCAAAAGATTAAATGTTAAAATTTCATCGATATGGACCATTTTGGGTACGTTCGACAGGTCCGGAGTCATCGTTTTTCATCAGAAAATGAATTTTTCAGACTGTACCAAAAATGATTCAAAATGTCAAAGTGATGGTGCCTCATGTTGAATAACCACTTTTTAATCCCTCAGAGTGACCGAAATTGCCATTTTTACAGAGTTTTGCTTACTCAAAAGTTTCAATTTTGACCAATTTCAGGCACATAAATGACTTTAAACACACTTATTTTAGTTGAAAAAGACTTAATTCCCATCCAACAGTTGGTTGGAGTCAAAAGATAAAATGTTAAAATGTCATCGATATGGACCATTTTGCGGACGTTCGACAGGTCCGGAGTCATCGTTTTTCATCAGAAAATGAATTTTTCAGACTGTACCAAAAATGATTCAAAATGTCAAATAGATCGTGCCTCATGTTGAATAACCACTTTTTAACCCCTCAGAGTGACCAAAATTGCCATTTTTACAGAGTTTTGCTTACACAAAAGCTTCAATTTTGACCAATTTCAGGCACATAAATGACTTTAAACACACTTATTTTAGTTGAAAAAGACTTAATTCACATCCAATATTTGTTTGGAGTCAAAAGATTAAATGTTAAAATTTCATCGATATGGACCATTTTGGGGACGTTCGACAGGTCCGGAGTCATCGTTTTTCATCAGAAAATGAATTTTTCGGACTATACCAAAAATGATTCAAAATGTCAAATAGATCGTGCCTCATGTTGAATAACCACTTTTTAACCCCTCAGAGTGACCAAAATTGCCATTTTTACAGAGTTTTGCTTACTCAAAAGTTTCAATTTTGACCAATTTCAGGCACATAAATGTCTTTAAACACACTTATTTTAGTTGAAAAAGTCATAATTCACATCCAACAGTCGTTTGGAGTCAAAAGATTAAATGTTAAAATTTCATCGATATGGACCATTTTGGGGACGTTCGACAGGTCCGGAGTCAACGTTTTTCATCAGAAAATGAATTTTTCGGACTATACCAAAAATGATTCAAAATGTCAAATAGATGGTGCCTCATGTTGAATAACCACTTTTTAACCCATCAGAGTGACCAAAATTGCCATTTTTACAGAGTTTTGCTTACACAAAAGCTTCAATTTTGACCAATTTCAGGCACATAAATGACTTTAAACACACTTATTTTAGTTGAAAAAGACTTAATTCACATCCAACAGTTGTTTGGAGTCAAAAGATTAAATGTTAAAATTTCATCGATATGGACCATTTTGGGGACATTCGACAGGTCCGGAGTCATCGTTTTTCATCAGAAAATGAATTTTTCGGACTGTACCAAAAAATGATTCAAAATGTCAAAGTGATGGTGCCTCATGTTGAATAACCACTTTTTAACCCCTCAGAGTGACCAAAATTGCCATTTTTACAGAGTTTTGCTTACACAAAAGCTTCAATTTTGACCAATTTCAGGCACATAAATGACTTTAAACACACTTATTTTAGTTGAAAAAGTCATAATTCACATCCAACAGTCGTTTGGAGTCAAAAGATTAAATGTTAAAATTTCATCGATATGGACCATTTTGGGGACGTTCGACAGGTCCGGAGTCATCGTTTTTCATCAGAAAATTAATTTTTCGGACTGTACCAAAAATGATTCAAAATGTCAAATGGATCTTGCCTCATGTTGAATAACCACTTTTTAACCCCTCAGAGTGACCAAAATTGCCATTTTTACAGAGTTTTGCTTACAAAAAAGCTTCAATTTTGACCAATTTCAGGCACATAAATTACTTTAAACACACTTATTTTAGTTGAAAAAGACTTAATTCACATCCAACAGTCGTTTGGAGTCAAAAGATTAAATGTTAAAATTTCATCGATATGGACCATTTTGGGGACGTTCGACAGGTCCGGAGTCATCGTTTTTCATCAGAAAATGAATTTTTCGGACTATACCGAAAATGATTCAAAATGTCAAATTGATCGTGCCTCATGTTGAATAACCACTTTTTAACCCCTCAGAGTGACCAAAATTGCCAATTTTACAGAGTTTTGCTTACTCAAAAGCTTCAATTTTGACCAATTTCAGGCACATAAATGACTTTAAACACACTTATTTTATTTGAAAAAGTCATAATTCACATCCAACAGTCGTTTGGAGTCAAAAGATTAAATGTTAAAATTTCATCGATATGGACCATTTTGGGGATGTTCGACAGGTCCGGAGTCATCGTTTTTCATCAAAAAATTTATTTTCCGGACTGTACCAAAAATGATTCAAAATGTCAAATGGATCTTGCCTCATGTTGAATAACCACTTTTTAACCCCTCAGAGTGACCAAAATTGCCATTTTTACAGAGTTTTGCTTACACAAAAGCTTCAATTTTGACCAATTTCAGGCACATAAATGACTTTAAACGCACTTATTTTAGTTGAAAAAGTCATAATTCACATCCAACAGTCGTTTGGAGTCAAAGGATTAAATGTTAAAATGTCATCGATATGGACCATTTTGGGGACGTTCGACAGGTCCGGAGTCATCGTTTTTCATCAGAAAATGAATTTTTCAGACTGTACCAAAAATGATTCAAAATGTCAAAGTGATGGTGCCTCATGTTGAATAACCACTTTTTAACCCCTCAGAGTGATCAAAATTGCCATTTTTACAGAGTTTTGCTTACTCAAAAGTTTCAATTTTGACCAATTTCAGGCACATAAATGACTTTAAACACACTTATTTTAGTTGAAAAAGACTTAATTCAAATCCAACAGTTGTTTGGAGTCAAAAGATTAAATGTTAAAATTTCATCGATATGGACCATTTTGGGGACGTTCGACAGGTCCCGAGTCATCGTTTTTCATCAGAAAATGAATTTTTCAGACTGTACCAAAAATGATTCAAAATGTCAAAGTGATGGTGCCTCATGTTGAATAACCACTTTTTAACCCCTCAGAGTGACCAAAATTGCCATTTTTACAGAGTTTTGCTTACTCAAAAGTTTCAATTTTGACCAATTTCAGGCACATAAATGACTTTAAACGCACTTATTTTAGTTGAAAAAGTCATAATTCACATCCAACAGTCGTTTGGAGTCAAAGGATTAAATGTTAAAATGTAATCGATATGGACCATTTTGGGGATGTTCGATAGGTCCGGAGTCATCGTTTTTCATCAGAAAATGAATTTTTCGGACTATACCAAAAATGATTCAAAATGTCAAATGGATCATGCCTCATGTTGAATAACCACTTTTTAACACCTCAGAGTGACCAAAATTGCCATTTTTACAGAGTTTTGCTTACACAAAAGCTTCAATTTTGACCAATTTCAGGCACATAAATGACTTTAAACACACTTATTTTAGTTGAAAAAGACTTAATTCAAATCCAACAGTTGTTTGGAGTCAAAAGATTAAATGTTAAAATTTCATCGATATGGACCATTTTGGGGACGTTCGACAGGTCCGGAGTCATCGTTTTTCATCAGAAAATGAATTTTTCGGACTATACCAAAAATGATTCAAAATGTCAAATAGATCGTGCCTCATGTTGAATAACCACTTTTTAACCCATCAGAGTGACCAAAATTGCCATTTGTACAGAGTTTTGCTTACACAAAAGCTTCAATTTTGACCAATTTCAGGCACATAAATGACTTTAAACGCACTTATTTTAGTTGAAAAAGACTTAATTCACATCCAACATTTGTTTGGAGTCAAAAGATTAAATGTTAAAATTTCATCGATATGGACCATTTTGGGGACGTTCGACAGGTCCGGAGTCATCGTTTTTCATCAGAAAATGAATTTTTTGGACTATACCAAAAATTATTCAAAATGTCAAATAGATCGTGCCTCATGTTGAATAACCACTTTTTAACCCATCAGAGTGACCAAAATTGCCCTTTTTACAGAGTTTTGCTTACACAAAAGCTTCAATTTTGACCAATTTCAGGCACATAAATGACTTTAAACACACTTATTTTAGTTGAAAAAGACTTAATTCACATCCAACAGTTGTTTGGAGTCAAAAGATTAAATGTTAAAATTTCATCGATATGGACCATTTTGGGGACATTCGACAGGTCCGGAGTCATCGTTTTTCATCAGAAAATGTATTTTTCGGACTGTACCAAAAATGATTCAAAATGTCAAAGTGATGGTGCCTCAGGTTGAATAACCACTTTTTAACCCCTCAGAGTGACCAAAATTGCCTTTTTTACAGAGTTTTGCTTACACAAAAGCTTCAATTTTGACCAATTTCAGGCACATAAATGACTTTAAACACACTTATTTTAGTTGAAAAAGACTTAATTCAAATCCAACAGTTGTTTGGAGTCAAAAGATAAAATGTTAAAATTTCATCGATATGGACCATTTTGCGGACGTTCGACAGGTCCGGAGTCATCGTTTTTCATCAGAAAATGAATTTTTCAGACTGTACCAAAAATGATTCAAAATGTCAAATAGATCGTGCCTCATGTTGAATAACCACTTTTTAACCCCTCAGAGTGACCAAAATTGCCATTTTTACAGAGTTTTGCTTACACAAACGCTTCAATTTTGACCAATTTCAGGCACATAAATGACTTTAAACACACTTATTTTAGTTGAAAAAGACTTAATTCACATCCAACATTTGTTTGGAGTCAAAAGATTAAATGTTAAAATTTCATCGATATGGACCATTTTGGGGACGTTCGACAGGTCCGGAGTCATCGTTTTTCATCAGAAAATGAATTTTTCGGACTATACCAAAAATTATTCAAAATGTCAAATAGATCGTGCCTCATGTTGAATAACCACTTTTTAACCCATCAGAGTGACCAAAATTGCCATTTTTACAGAGTTTTGCTTACACAAAAGCTTCAATTTTGACCAATTTCAGGCACATAAATGACTTTAAACACACTTATTTTAGTTGAAAAAGACTTAATTCAAATCCAACAGTTGTTTGGAGTCAAAAGATAAAATGTTAAAATTTCATCGATATGGACCATTTTGGGGACGTTCGACAGGTCCGGAGTCATCGTTTTTCATCAGAAAATGAATTTTTCAGACTGTACCAAAAATGATTCAAAATGTCAAATAGATCGTGCCTCATGTTGAATAACCACTTTTTAACCCCTCAGAGTGACCAAAATTGCCATTTTTACAGAGTTTTGCTTACTCAAAAGTTTCAATTTTGACCAATTTCAGGCACATAAATGTCTTTAAACACACTTATTTTAGTTGAAAAAGTCATACTTCACATCCAACAGTCGTTTGGAGTCAAAAGATTAAATGTTAAAATTTCATCGATATGGACCATTTTGGGGACGTTCGACAGGTCCGGAGTCAACGTTTTTCATCAGAAAATGAATTTTTCGGACTATACCAAAAATGATTCAAAATGTCAAATAGATCGTGCCTCATGTTGAATAACCACTTTTTAACCCATCAGAGTGACCAAAATTGCCATTTTTACAGAGTTTTGCTTACACAAAAGCTTCAATTTTGACCAATTTCAGGCACATAAATGACTTTAAACACACTTATTTTAGTTGAAAAAGACTTAATTCACATCCAACAGTTGTTAGGAGTCAAAAGATTAAATGTTAAAATTTCATCGATATGGACCATTTTGGGGACATTCGACAGGTCCGGAGTCATCGTTTTTCATCAGAAAATGAATTTTTCGGACTGTACCAAAAAATGATTCAAAATGTCAAAGTGATGGTGCCTCATGTTGAATAACCACTTTTTAACCCCTCAGAGTGACCAAAATTGCCATTTTTACAGAGTTTTGCTTACTCAAAAGCCTCAATTTTGACCAATTTCAGGCACATAAATGACTTTAAACACACTTATTTTATTTGAAAAAGTCATAATTCACATCCAACAGTCGTTTGGAGTCAAAAGATTAAATGTTAAAATTTCATCGATATGGACCATTTTGGGGATGTTCGACAGGTCCGGAGTCATCGTTTTTCATCAAAAAATTAATTTTCCGGACTGTACCAAAAATGATTCAAAATGTCAAATGGATCTTGCCTCATGTTGAATAACCACTTTTTAACCCCTCAGAGTGACCAAAATTGCCATTTTTACAGAGTTTTGCTTACACAAAAGCTTCAATTTTGACCAATTTCAGGCACATAAATGACTTTAAACGCACTTATTTTAGTTGAAAAAGTCATAATTCACATCCAACAGTCGTTTGGAGTCAAAGGATTAAATGTTAAAATGTCATCGATATGGACCATTTTGGGGACGTTCGACAGGTCCGGAGTCATCGTTTTTCATCAGAAAATGAATTTTTCGGACTATACCAAAAATGATTCAAAATGTCAAATGGATCGTGCCTCATGTTGAATAACCACTTTTTAACCCCTCAGAGTGACCAAAATTGCCATTTTTACAGAGTTTTGCTTACACAAAAGCTTCAATTTTGACCAATTTTAGGCACATAAATGACTTTAAACACACTTATTTTATTTGAAAAAGACTTAATTCATATCCAACAGTTGTTTGGAGTCAAAAGATTAAATGTTAAAATTTCATCGATATGGACCATTTTGGGGACGTTCGACAGGTCCGGAGTCATCGTTTTTCATCAGAAAATGAATTTTTCAGACTGTACCAAAAATGATTCAAAATGTCAAATAGATCGTGCCTCATGTTGAATAACCACTTTTTAACCCATCAGAGTGACCAAAATTGCCATTTTTACAGAGTTTTGCTTACACAAAAGCTTCAATTTTGACCAATTTCAGGCACATAAATGACTTTAAACGCACTTATTTTAGTTGAAAAAGTCATAATTCACATCCAACAGTCGTTTGGAGTCAAAGGATTAAATGTTAAAATGTAATCGATATGGACCATTTTGGGGATGTTCGACAGGTCCGGAGTCATCGTTTTTCATCAGAAAATAAATTTTTCGGACTATACCAAAAATGATTCAAAATGTCAAATGGATCGTGCCTCATGTTGAATAACCACTTTTTAACCCCTCAGAGTGACCAAAATTGCCATTTTTACAGAGTTTTGCTTACACAAAAGCTTCAATTTTGACCAATTTCAGGCACATAAATGACTTTAAACACACTTATTTTATTTGAAAAAGTCATAATTCACATCCAACAGTCGTTTGGAGTCAAAAGATTAAATGTTAAAATTTCATCGATATGGACCATTTTGGGGATGTTCGACAGGTCCGGAGTCATCGTTTTTCATCAAAAAATGTATTTTCCGGACTGTACCAAAAATGATTCAAAATGTCAAATGGATCTTGCCTCATGTTGAATAACCACTTTTTAACCCCTCAGAGTGACCAAAATTGCCATTTTTACAGAGTTTTGCTTACACAAAAGCTTCAATTTTGACCAATTTCAGGCACATAAATGACTTTAAACGCACTTATTTTAGTTGAAAAAGTCATAATTCACATCCAACAGTCGTTTGGAGTCAAAGGATTAAATGTTAAAATGTCATCGATATGGACCATTTTGGGGACGTTCGACAGGTCCGGAGTCATCGTTTTTCATCAGAAAATGAATTTTTCAGACTGTACCAAAAATGATTCAAAATGTCAAAGTGATGGTGCCTCATGTTGAATAACCACTTTTTAACCCCTCAGAGTGATCAAAATTGCCATTTTTACAGAGTTTTGCTTACTCAAAAGTTTCAATTTTGACCAATTTCAGGCACATAAATGACTTTAAACACACTTATTTTAGTTGAAAAAGACTTAATTCAAATCCAACAGTTGTTTGGAGTCAAAAGATTAAATGTTAAAATTTCATCGATATGGACCATTTTGGGGACGTTCGACAGGTCCGGAGTCATCGTTTTTCATCAGAAAATGAATTTTTCAGACTGTACCAAAAATGATTCAAAATGTCAAAGTGATGGTGCCTCATGTTGAATAACCACTTTTTAACCCCTCAGAGTGACCAAAATTGCCATTTTTACAGAGTTTTGCTTACTCAAAAGTTTCAATTTTGACCAATTTCAGGCACATAAATGACTTTAAACGCACTTATTTTAGTTGAAAAAGTCATAATTCACATCCAACAGTCGTTTGGAGTCAAAGGATCAAATGTTAAAATGTAATCGATATGGACCATTTTGGGGATGTTCGATAGGTCCGGAGTCATCGTTTTTCATCAGAAAATGAATTTTTCGGACTATACCAAAAATGATTCAAAATGTCAAATGGATCGTGCCTCATGTTGAATAACCACTTTTTAACACCTCAGAGTGACCAAAATTGCCATTTTTACAGAGTTTTGCTTACACAAAAGCTTCAATTTTGACCAATTTCAGGCACATAAATGACTTTAAACACACTTATTTTAGTTGAAAAAGACTTAATTCAAATCCAACAGTTGTTTGGAGTCAAAAGATTAAATGTTAAAATTTCATCGATATGGACCATTTTGGGGACGTTCGACAGGTCCGGAGTCATCGTTTTTCATCAGAAAATGAATTTTTCGGACTATACCAAAAATGATTCAAAATGTCAAATAGATCGTGCCTCATGTTGAATAACCACTTTTTAACCCATCAGAGTGACCAAAATTGCCATTTGTACAGAGTTTTGCTTACACAAAAGCTTCAATTTTGACCAATTTCAGGCACATAAATGACTTTAAACGCACTTATTTTAGTTGAAAAAGACTTAATTCACATCCAACATTTGTTTGGAGTCAAAAGATTAAATGTTAAAATTTCATCGATATGGACCATTTTGGGGACGTTCGACAGGTCCGGAGTCATCGTTTTTCATCAGAAAATGAATTTTTTTGGACTATACCAAAAATTATTCAAAATGTCAAATAGATCGTGCCTCATGTTGAATAACCACTTTTTAACCCATCAGAGTGACCAAAATTGCCCTTTTTACAGAGTTTTGCTTACACAAAAGCTTCAATTTTGACCAATTTCAGGCACATAAATGACTTTAAACACACTTATTTTAGTTGAAAAAGACTTAATTCACATCCAACAGTTGTTTGGAGTCAAAAGATTAAATGTTAAAATTTCATCGATATGGACCATTTTGGGGACATTCGACAGGTCCGGAGTCATCGTTTTTCATCAGAAAATGTATTTTTCGGACTGTACCAAAAATGATTCAAAATGTCAAAGTGATGGTGCCTCAGGTTGAATAACCACTTTTTAACCCCTCAGAGTGACCAAAATTGCCTTTTTTACAGAGTTTTGCTTACACAAAAGCTTCAATTTTGACCAATTTCAGGCACATAAATGACTTTAAACACACTTATTTTAGTTGAAAAAGACTTAATTCAAATCCAACAGTTGTTTGGAGTCAAAAGATAAAATGTTAAAATTTCATCGATATGGACCATTTTGCGGACGTTCGACAGGTCCGGAGTC